>NC_088378.1:6483425-6784907 GCF_037993035.2 Macaca fascicularis
ATCTATTTAGTTGCCCATTGGTACAATTCATAAAGAAAAAGCAAAATAAATGCCCAATTTTAATAAAAAACGAATTGCTTTCCTAACATCTTCAGAAGGTGACTAAATCATTTCACTTAAAATCATTTATCATTTGAGTGTATTTGCCACAATCCATTGCATATGTTATCATTATCGCGTGTCAAATTGTCCCATTTCGTGAAGTGAGTGCATTTCCAAATCAGTCATTCATTCTTTGGATATGAAGCTAGTAATCTTTGATAATTTTTTGTTTGCTTGTTTTCCTGCATTTTTCGGCCGGGCGCGGTGGCTCAAGCCTGTAATCCCAGCACTTTGGGAGGCCGAGACGGGCGGATCACGAGGTCAGGAGATCGAGATCATCCTGGCTAACACGGTGAAACCCCATCTCTACTAAAAAAAAAATACAAAAAAATTAGCCGGGCGAGGTGGTGGGCGCCTGTAGTCCCAGCTACTCGGGAGGCTGAGGCGGGAGAATGGCGTAAACCCGGGAGGCGGAGCTTGCAGTGAGCTGAGATCCGGCCACTGCACCCCAGCCTGGGCGGCAGAGCAAGACTCCGTCTCAAAAAAAAAAAAAAAAAAAAAAAAAAAAAAAAAATCTAGATTAGTCTGTTTCTTCAAGAAGATCTGGTTGCTTTAGATTTTAGAAGTGGTAATTGAAGTCCAAAATCTAAACTCTCTGGGCATAAATGATGACTATTTCTTCTTGGCTTTTAATTCTAGGTCCTTTTACTGGCTCACACCTGGAATTTTATTGTAAATATAAATACTTATGCCCACATACATTCCATTGTTGTATAGCAAATAAACTACAAAATTAAAGCAGCATACATGTATGTCAGAGCAAAGCTTAGCTGGGTCTTCTATTTAGGGTATTACAAGGCTGACACTGATGTGTTCACAGGGTAGTATTCTCATGCAGAAACTTAACCAGAGGGCCCGGCGCGGTGGCTCACGCCTGTAATCCCAGCACTTTGGGAGGCTGAGGCGGGGGCGGATCACGAGGTAGAGAGATCGAGACCATCCTGGCTAACACGGTGAAACCCCGTCTCTACTAAAAATACAAAAATAAAAATAAAAATAACAAGCCATGATGATGGGCGCCTGTAGTCCCAGCTACTCGGGAGGCTGAGGCAGGAGAATGGCGTGAACCCGGGAGGCGGAGCTTGCAGTGAGCCGAGATCGCACCACTGTACTCCAGCCTGAGCCACAGAGCAAAACTCCATCTCAAAAAAAAAAAGAAAAAAGAAACTCAATGAGAGAAGCGCCCATTTTCCAAATCAGTCAGGTTGTTGGCAGAATTCTACTCCTTGTGATTGTAGTACCAAGAGCTGTGACTTCTTGCTGGCGGTTGGCAGACGGCTGTCTTTAGCTACAAGCATTGTCAAAGTCCTTTGCCATGTGAGCTTCCCTAATTTGGCTGCTTATATCAAGTCCTAAAGGAGAGTTCTTAGAGTTAATCCACTAGCAAGATGGAGTCTTATATAATATTTTAATACCAAATGTGACGTCCGATCTCTGCTATAGTCTATTGGTTAAAAGCATAACCCACAGTCAGGGAATAAAGATTGCATAAGAATATGAACCTCAGAAGGTGAAGACCATTGGGGGCATCCCAGGATCGTCTGCCAACATATATATGTAAAAAATATATTTGTGTGTATATAAATATAAATATGTTTATATATGTATATACATATGCATTATATTTTATATGTAAATAAATATACATTATATATTATATACGTATATAAATATACATTCTATGTTTATTATACATTAAATATACATTCTATATTTATTATACATATATTATACATATATTTATTATACATTAAATATACATTATATATTTATGTATGTATACACATATAAATACGTATATGAACACACACAAATATATTTACACACTTACATATCTTGTATCTTCCTTTTTGTTGAGGCAGAGTCTTGCTCTGTCACCTAGGCTGGAGTGCAGTGGCACAATCTCGGCTCACTGCAACCTCTGACTCCTGGGCTCAAGGGATTCTCACGCCTCAGCCTCCTGAGTAGTTGGGATTACAGGCATGCACCACGACATCCTGCTAATTTCTGTATTTTTAGTAGAGATGGGTTTTCGCCATGTTGGCCAGACTGGTCTTGAACTCCTGGCCCCAAGTGATCTACCTGCTTCAGCCACTTAAAGTGCTGGGATTACAGGCAGGAGCCACCACACCTAGCCTCTTATCTTCTACGTTATATGTGTATCTCCTTTTTTTATGCTAAGAATTCTACTTGTCCAGGTGATAGGAAATGATAGAGCTAGATCGTTGCCCATACATGTGTCTCAGAATAATAATACAAATACTACATTACTAATTATGATTACTGAAACAGTTAACATTTTATATTCTATCTACATTATCTCCCCATTTTTATATTTGTGCTCTACCCACATTTTCAGATTATATAGCTACTACACTCTCATTTCCCATTTGTTTGCCTCCATTTAATCTTAGTTCTATTAATAATTATGCAGCATATTTAATGTTAACTATTCATCCTCATGCAAATGGCTCTTCAGTTATTTTGGCCTTCTGATGTGAATTCTTCAGTAGATTCCTTACAAAGTATTCATGGGAGTAACATTCCCTTGAGAGTTATTGGATGTGACATCTTCTCCTTGCCCTTCATATTCAAGGTCCATTTTCATGGTTTATGTAGTTATTCGGGAGTCTTAAATATGATGCTCCATTCTATTTTGGATAAAGTGTTGCTATTGATTTGGAAGATATTCTAATTTTGTTTCTCTTCATGTCACTTTGTCATTTTGCCTAGAAACATGAAAGATCTTTATTTTTTTAAAACTAGTAATTTTATCAGAATATACATGGGTGTGGGTTATTCAGCAGCAACATTATCATGTACGGTATTCTTTTTTTTCAACTTTTGTTTCAGCTATTTAAAAATATGTATTTTAAAAAGTTTACTTGAATTATGGTTTAAGAACTATTTCTTTTTCTTTGCTTAGTTTTCATCTTCAGGGCTTCTAGTTCTCTGCATGTCAAATCATCTTAGCCTGTCTTGCATATATGTTCCTTTCTCTTGAATGTTATTTTAGTCTTTTGATTGAATTTTCGTTTTTTAAAATTTTCTCTTTCCATCTTCCATTTCTATTAATTTTGATATGTTTGCTCTTGTGTCCTTCTAATTTTATTCTTCAGTATTAAAATTATATTTGCCTTATATGCCTATCTTTCTTGAGTTCTTCATATAATTTATTATTCTAAATTATGCTCCTATTTCATGTCATATCTTTATGTCTTTTGGATTGGTCTGAAATCACATATTAGAGTTATTATTATTTTATGCATTTATTTCTTGCATGCTTTTATTGTTTTGGGGAAATGTTTTGTCTTCTAAATAATTTTTTATTATAGTTACTGCTTATGAAATTTTACCTTTAGATAGTTGATTGCTCATTTTTATGTAAATTGTACCTTACTTAACTTGTAGAACTAGACTGTTTAGATGGCGTTTCTAACTTCTCTGTTGTTTTTGTGGAGTTTTAAAACCATTGCAGCGTGTCTCATATTTTCTCCTTCTTTATATTTCTAACTTTGATATTTACCTTATTTCTCTTACCTTGATTCCAACCAATTTTAAGTCCACTCTCAGTAATTTCTCCTCAGTGTGAAGTCCTGTGTGGAAAGGGGGCCCTTGCAGGATGGTGTTGACAGCTCATGGTGGCCACAATGCTCTGTTCTCCTCAGTTTTCAGTGAGGGGCTCCTGGAATTCACCTTCTACTGAACTGGACAAAACAATTCTCATTTCAGGAGCTGTCTTCAAATTGGCCTGCAATTCTTTTAGTTACCTTGAGGATTTTCTATTTTACAGTCAATGCCCTCTCGCTTTCTTCTGCTTTCTCCCTACAGATACCAATTATGTATTTAATTTTTCTGTAGTCAGTGATTTCTCCCTATTTTGCTGTATTTAAAGGTTATTCTGTATTACCCAGTTATGTTATAAATGTTGTTCATAAATTTTAAAAATTTGTTGTATAATTTTCACTGTTCTGTAATTATGTGGGTATTTAGAAAGATACAAAAATTGTAGTTGCCATCTCTACTACCTTCTTCACCAAATACTTTTATACCTCATTTTATTATTTTAGCTAATATTAATTCTAATGGTTTGTTCCTTTATCTATTTTCCTTACATTTCCTTGATTTGTCAAGCTGCTGATTTTCCTATATTTGCCTGTTTTATCATATTTCCTACTAATTTTACCTTCTCTCTTCCTATATGACTAAATACAAAACCTGTTTCTCTACTAATTCTTCTTCCAATGCTTAGTGCAACTACTACCGCTATCAAGGTACCAATTCAACTATTGCTTCCTCTAGATTATCAACTATTTATGATCGAACCAGTTATTTTCTTTTCTCATTGTTTATTTATATCCCTAAAATGCATTTACCCATATGCCCCACTCTCTTAAGATAAACTGATGTCTTACACAGACATGTGTATACATGTATATATAATTTATGTCTGTGTATATGCATAATTATTTTCTTCTATCTTCCCATCATCTCTATTCAGATGAAACCTGAAACACCCATACTCCACCTTATTTTTTTCTGAAATACCTGGATTTTTGTTTTCAGACATATTTTAATATATTTAAAATATCTATTAGAATTTTCTTTGATACCTGAATCCATGCCTCAGGCGTTCTAATTTAGCACTTTCATATATTTTAGATAATATGTTAGTTTTAATTTAGAGCAAAATGCAGATGTTATGTTTTCAGTTTGTTAATATCTGTAAACTTACTTTTGTCTGAACGTGTGACTATTGCATTGGTTACAATCTTATTCTTTCAGTAAGCTAGATGTTATTTCACTGCCTTCTACTTTTCAGAGTTGCATAAAAGAAGCCTGATGTCAACCTAACATTTTTTCCTTTGAAGAAAACAAATTACTTTGATCTAAAGGATTGGAATTGGTTTTAACCAGAATGAGCCAAAGTATGTGCGTTTTCATATCAATTCTGTCTAGATTTACATACATTCTTTAAATTTACAGTTGTAAATATTTCTTTAACTCATGAGAATTTTCCTGTTTTTTATATAATTCTTATCTATCTTAAATGTGTTTCTTTTTCTCTTACTGGAACTTAAACCATTTAACAATCTAATGATTTCATTCATTTTATATTTTTGCTCTATGGGTATGAAATATTAATTCATGTGATCCTCAAGGACACTAATACAGGTGCAAAAAAGATTATCTTTTGTTTGATTTCTGTTATTGATATCTGAGTTAATAAATAATGTTTGCTTGTTTTTAGTTTCATCATACCATTTTTATGATTCTCCTTTATCTCCTTTTTCTTTTCTTGCCTATTAAATACATGGTTTCTGTGGAAGTTAATTTTATGTGTCAACTTGGCTAGACTACAGTGCCCAGATATGTGGCCAAGTATTAATCTGAATATTTCTGTGAGGCTGTTTCTAGATGAGATTAACATTTAAATTGATAGACTGAGTAACACAGATTGTCTTGCAGTATGTTTGTGGACTTCATCCACTCAAGTGAAGGCTCGAATAAACAATAAATAAATAAATAAATAAATTTTAAAAAGCCTGACTTCCTCTGAAAAAAATGTGGAATTCTACCCGTCTGAACGCCTTTGAACTTGAACCAGAACATCTCCTTTTCTCTGAGTCTCCAGCCTTCTGGCTCACCCCACACCACAGATTTGGGTTCACCAGCCTTCATAAATGTGTGAGCCAGTTCCTTGAAATAGACTTCTCTGTATATATGTGTGTACACATGCTATTGGTTCTGTTTCTCTAGAGAGCACTGACTAATACAGTTTTCCTGAGCAGCTATGTTTTGCTGATTATTGCTTGTTCCAGTCCTTATCTCCCTTGCTTCTGTTGGATAACCTTAAATGCATTGCCAGTTTTTTTTCATGACTCACTGGAGCTCACAACTGTTTTCTGGACAACTCTAAGAGGTGGCAATTTCAAAAGTGGTAAAAGCAATGGGTAAGACCTGTCTGGCTTGAAAGAGTGAAATGGGCAGGCTAACAAACTCTACTGAGGCATGGGAAAAAACTCTCACTCATTCCCTTCTTCTTTTCCTCTCTCTGTTTTAGAGGATCCAACCCAATTGATCAGAACCTTCCCGGTCTTTCAAAGGCAATGGTGTTTGGTTAGATTCAGATGGTACCAATATAGATTTTTGCACAGGAGTTGGCATATTCTGGTGACACAAGCTCTTTCCACAATCCTTAGTTTTGCATTTCGAATCTCAAGTTTATCGTTGGTGTCATCCAAGTTTTGTAAATCCTAACATTTTTTAAAATCAGGGTAAATATACAGTTTAGATTTCATAAAAGAGGTAAAAGAGGAGGAGGCAGCAGTGTTCAAAAGTTGGCTTCAAAAAAAATCTTATATTATTTGAGTAGATCTTTGCTATTTCCCACAAATTTCTTATTATAATAGAAATAAATACTAAAATAAATAACAATGCGTTAAAATTATAAAACTATTTTATTAGAATAAAATATATACTAAAATAGATTTCAGGAGTCTAGACCTTATTTTCAATTTTATTCAAAAGAAGCATGATTGTACATAATTTTTTTAAAGTCTATTTCGAAGAAACATAGTGATATTTATTCTTCTCCCATATATTTATGATTCAATTGACAACTGATTTCACCACATTTTGCAAAGATGAGCAATTTATTCATTTAAAACAGAAAAAGAAAAATGAATAAGTTGTGTGACCCATGGCCTGATTTAATAGAAAAGCATTTACTCAACTAAGATGTGATCATTCACTCCCCGAAACCATCCCACTTGCTCTAACCATCATTCATCTCTCATTCAGTTATTAGGCAAACATATTGAAGTACCATTATTAACTGGATACTACAAGAACATACCATGCAAAGTAAGAAGCAGGCAAGTTAACTAAGAATTTAGGAAAATATCACAAATCCTCTCAGAACTGCAAGCCTACATTCCTAAGGAGATAAAAATGTTTTTATTAAACTGTTTTAACTTGTTTCTTTGTATTTTGTATTATGCTTTTGTGTTTTACTTTATAATTGCCTTAAGTCATTGTTTTTAAAATGCCAATAAAGATAGCAGCATTTTATTTTATTCAGAAAATAGGAATGGAATACATTTTAAAACGAATCTGGAAAAGACACTGAAATATACACCAAATTCTTGTTTGACTTTCTGGAGGTATCTGAAAAAATAATATTAGGGAATGTTCAGGGTATTTTTAGCATACCAAGTCATGTCTCCTATATTAATCTTGAAATACACCATTCAGGTGAAGATGAAATGCTGAGCTACAGTCCAGAGAGTGTTGTCTGCAAGAGCTGTGTTTGCTGAATTTCCTAAGCAAGTGGAGTAGAAAGAATCAGAACTATGTGGGAATTGACCTGGAAATGTATTACATCCTGGAGGTGGAGATGGGAACAAGAGAGAAAGACATAACACCTCACTCGAGACAAGTTTTCCAATTATGCGAAATGTTTCTGGGGAAAACTTATTCCTCCAGGAAGTAACATTAGGTTCTGAAATTGAACTCCTGACACAGCCAAATAAGTTTTTATCGAAATTTCTACAACTAAAAGAGAACAGAGATCCTAAGAAACTATGTACCAAACTATTCATCTATACTTCCGTATTTGTATTTAAGTGTTGTTTTTTTTTTTTAACTTGGGTTATCAGAGGTAGAAATTACAGGGGGTGGGTACAAAATATATTTTCCACAAGGATGGCAAAAGACTTGAGGAGAAAGCGGCCTCTCTTGATTTTGTAATTCTGAACCAAACCGCTTTCAGAATCGACATATATTACTAATAATGTAATGAAAATAGATAAGATTGCCAGAAGCTAAATGTGATTTAAAAGTAAACAGTAAATAGTAAAACTAAATGTATAGGAGAGCTTCCTATTATAATAACAATCAAGATGTGTGATGAGTTGAAGTGGATAATTTGGAAAACCACCTTTTAAGGCAAAATAGATTTTTTCAAAATAATTTTTTAAGAGGTACAGATACAGGCTTGAAAATTCTTTAAGGTTTTTGAAGCTATAAAAGATTTTTCATAATAAACAAGAATTACTACATAATCATAAACATTAAAAACATTTCTGCAGCATTTTTGAAAGGTAATATAGAGTATAGTTGAATTGTCTGTGACAATTGCATTCCATCCTCATCTGATTCTCCCACATCATGCTTTTCTAATTCCGGGGTTTATAATATTCTCTGCTGGTAAAAGGCTATGGGAATCCAACAATGACACAGAGCAGATCCGCAATAGATTAAAATGTTCCCTCTGTCTCATGCCTTGAGTCTTTTGAGAAAAGTTAATGAAGTTTTTTTTTTCCTTTTCTTTTCTCCACAATAGTAAGGAAGTTGTGATTACTTATTTTCATTCCTTCAGTGTATTTAAATATGAAATAGAAAACTAATTTCTGGATGATTCGTGATTTAGTCACATTCTCAGTGGTATTTGACACAGTGTGACTATCGCAGACATTAAAAAAAACCAGATGTCTCTTGCCTTGTGACTGACTGTGTGGATACAGAGATAATAAATTGAAAAACAGCAAGACAGAATGCACATTGGGCATGGTGTACGAAGTGGAACCTATAACGTTCTCATTCTTTTCTTGTATTCAATTAAACCCCCTTGGCAGCTTAGCGAAGAAGGAAAATGTGTTTAACCCAAAGATACATATATTCCAAGAACAAGGACATTGTCCAAGGAAACAATTCATCTCTGCCCAGCTGGAGGTGTGTTCAATTTTTCAGTAGAAAGAAATAATGATTTCTTCTAAAGGACAGAGACTGACAACATTTGAACAACAGATTAAGTACTTCCATCTGTTAAAAAAATAAAAAACCGTTTTTCAATTTCACTAGGGACCATGACAAGAGTAAAACATAAATATTATTTAAAGATTTGTAATCTGTTCCATAGTTTTGATAATTTTAGTTCTAAATTTTATGTGTTGGTACGTTGTGAAAATAATAACTTTTTAGCATTTAAAATCATAAGTTCATCTTGAGAGTCTTTCCCTAAAAAATGGTTATATAAAGTGTACTTTTTGTTTTCATATTTTCAATAAACACTACAATTTCTCTCCTTATTGGAACTTGAGTTTGAATTCTTTATTATAAGTGGGAGCATATATCCAATATCCTTGAGGAAGCAGGTTATAAATGACTACCTTATCCTTAAACTCTACTAAGGACTTGTTTTCAATAAAAACTTTTAAAAGTCTGATAATCATGACATTTTATTGGTTTGAACTGATCCTTCCTTCCAGATCAGAGAATGCCATATAAAGTGTGGAGATAATACTAAATGTATTGGACAACTCATTTCAGGTTTGTTGTTGCTGTTGCTACTGTTGTTTTAGGATTCCACTGGCTTTTAAAGTAATGCTAGTAAAAATAAATGAAAGTCTGAGGGATATGGTTATTTATTTATTTATTTATTTATTTATTTATTTTTGAGACGGAATCTCGCTCTGTCGCCCAGGCTGGAGTGCAGTGGCAGTGATCTCGGCTCACTGCAAGCTCCGCCTCCCGGGTTCCCACCATTCTCCTGCCTCAGCCTCCCGAGTAGCTGGGACTACAGGTGCCCGCCACCTCGCCAGGCTAATTTTTTTGTATTTTTAGTAGAGACGGGGTTTCACCGTGTTAGCCAGGATGGTCTCGATCTCCTGACCTCATGATCCACCCGTCTCGGCCTCCAAAGTGCTGGGATTACAGGCGTGAGCCACCGTGCCCGGCCTGTTTTTATTTTATAGCTGGGGATGTTCTTCACTCAATGGAAAAAATTTGGAGGCCACGTCTGCAGTGGGTGTAGTGACTACACACAAATAGCGCAGCAAAGCACAGTTTTTGATTGCCTCATTCCCCGAGCAGGGGTCTTTCATTTTATTTTCATGCATCATTTACAAGTTGCTGCCATGATTCCACTGAGTCAGCATATCTCACCAAGTTAACATAAAGTGAATTCGAAGGGAAGAAATACATTCTGTGATATCTGGGCGAGTTTGTTTCTGTTCATTGATTGCATCTAAAACACAAGTCAATCAGAAAGAAAGATTAATACTGTGAGTAGGTGTTAGCAAGTGTGCAGATCTGCACAGTGAGGAAATGATCACTGAGCTCATTTCAAAGGAACAACATGACAGAAGCAAGCTTTATATTCCAAACTTGGAACATCAAGATGCAGACATTACATTATTTACGTAAATATGTGTGAGGAAAAGCATGTTTATAAAACAATTATATATTTAATAATATAATTGTAATTTCAGGTTATTTAAATAAAACATACTTTGGATATATAGAAAAGGAATTATTAAATCAATTGACTAACTCAACAGAATTAGAAGTTTCTAGTTTTGGAGACATGTAATCTATGAATTCAGATTTGTATTGAGCAAATAAAAGGGTGACATTGTCATTCTCTGAGAGAAAGAAGACAGAGAGTGGCAGACACTATTATTTAGATAGAGGTAACCTGAATGAAGGAACATCCAGGAATATTCCTGCAGGACATGAAAAGATATCAGATTCAGGTTTAGCATTTGTCAAGGTCTTGGTGATATCTAAGCTATAGGATTGGATGGAAAAACTATAGATTAAAAAACAAAGAGTTTTAGAGCTAATTTCTGGTGTATTTCATGTGTAGAAGCTGAACAAAAGAGGATAATCCTATAATGCGAACTGTGGTAAAATATCTAGTTAAGTAAGAAAGAGTAAAGTGAACGCGGGGCTCCAGAGTCCAAAGGAAGAAATTCTCTTAAGAAACGGTGATCTGAAATGCTGTTTTTGAGTAGTTAAGGTGAGAACTGAGGATTGGATTTAATAATAAGAAAGTCAATAGACACAAAGAAAAAAGCAAATTTAATGAAGTCGTAGAGCAATGTCTTAGGGGCACAGGTATAAGAGAAAATAGATAGAGACAGTCAATATAGGTAGGACTTACTGCAGAAGGGGACAGAAATATCAGATTCTAACTTGAGGTAGTTACTTGCGTTCAAGGGAGATTGTGTTAAAAATCCATAATAAGTAGGCAGGTTTAATGCAATAGAGAAATAATAATAATATGTATTAAAGAGGACACAAAAAGCCTTTAAAGGGAAAAACAGAAAAAAAATACAGAAGAAGAAAGGTCCATCATAAAATGTAAAATACTAACAAATAATATAAAATCAAATAAATGACTACCTTATCCTTAAACTATAAACACACTTGTGACTGGAAGACACTGAAAAGTCTATGGAATCTAAGGCAGTAATCTTGGGAATACATCACTCTGGGGAGAGAAGAAAGCTTGGAAAGGAGCACTAAGGAAACTGTGTAAAAACACAGAAAATTATCAAGTCAGGAAACGCTTAAAATCTCTTTTTACCTACAAGAAAAACTACTGAATAAACCATACCTCACTATAAGAATAGAAACTATGCTCCAAGCCAAGAAACTGTAATCATCTAACCAAAATCCTATCCACATCTGTATGCAGCTGTTATGGCAGGTTCTTAGATTATAAAAAATATATAATGCAGAAAATGTCAGATGACATCCTATTGGTCCATTTGTGCTGTCATAACAAAATATCTGGGATAATTTATAAAGAATAGAAATTTATTCCCCATAGTGCTGGAGGCTGGAAGTCCATGATGAAGGCACTGTAGGTTCAGTATCTTGGTGAGGGTTGGTCTCCGCTTACAAGATGGCTCCTTGTTGTGTGTCCTCTGAAGGGAAGAACACTGTGTCCTCACATAGTGGAAGGCATAGAAGGGGTTAAAAGAGAGAGAGAGACAGAATTGAATTCTTCCTGTCAAACCCTTCTATAAGGACACTTAATCTCACTTACCTCCTAATTACCTCCTATAGGCCACACCTTTTAATACTGTTGCACTGAGGATTAAGTTTCAACATGAATTTCAGAGGGGACAAAAATACTCAAACCATAGCAACAGCTAAAGAAATACACACATTCAGACCAGAGCAGATACAAATTCTCTGAAATTGACCTATGAATTCAACTCCACATTAATAAAAAATGCAGCAGTGGTTTTTAGAAAATCTACAAGCTGGAAAAGTATTTCTTTGTGAGTGCTCTTCAGCACTCTTTCTCCTATAATTTGTCCATTTCATGAATGTTATCTATTGTTTTGGCATAAAGGTATTCCTCATATTTCCAGCCATTGATTTTTCTCCATCATTTTTATTGTTTTTGATTTTATTGATTTCTACTATTTATCATTTCCTTCCTTCTGATTACTTTAGACTATTTTACCAGAGATATTAGTCAGTGTATTCAGGCAAGAAAAAGAAACACTTACAACTGGAAGAAAACATATAAAGCTATCATTCATTGCAGAAGAGGATTGTCTACATCAAAATCATAAAGACTCCACTAAAAATTTATTACAAAAAAATAAGTGATGGGAGGCTCAGGTGGGAGGATCACTGGAGCTCAGGAGTTTGAGAGCAGATAGCAAGCAGATAGTATGGGAAGGGAAGGGAAGGGAAAGGAAGGAAAGGGGAGGTAGGGGAGGGGAGGGGAGGGGAGGGGAGGGGAGTGGGGGGACGATAGATGAATATAGTAAGACCACATGATATAAGCTTAATATTCAGATTTAACTTTATTTCTATATATTATCAATAAGTGGAATTTAAAGTATCAAAAGTGCTATTTACAATGGAATGAAACCCATGACTTAAGAGTAAATCTAACAAAACACATGCAACATGTTTATGCTGAAAATAACAAATTTAATGATGAGGGAAAACAAAGACTTAATAAAATTGAGAAATATACCACACAAAGTAATTGGAAACTCAATAGTGTTAAGATATTGTCTTTGTCTGGTTTTGCTACTATAATCAAAAACCTTGGACTGGCTAATTTATGCAGAGCAGAAATTTATTTCACAGCCCTGTAGCCTGAGAAGTGCTAGATCAAGGCATAGGCAGGCCTGGTGTCTGGTGAGGGACTTGTTTCTCACAGATCACATCTTCTAGGAATCCTCACATGGCAGAAGAGTGGAGGAGCCAAGGGGGCCTAAACTCGTTCCTCTAGCCTTTTTATGCTGCACTAATCAGTTTGTGAGGGGGGTGCCCTCAACATTTAATCACTTCCCAAAAGCCCTTACCTCTTAATACAATTACAGTGGGGATTAAGTTTCAGCATGAATTTTGAGGGGATGCACATTCAGACCAGAGCAGATATAAACTCTCTCAAATGTACCTGTGGATTCAACCCCGAATTAATAAAAAATGCAGCAGTGGTTTTTAGAAAATCTACAAATTAATTATAAATCAGTGGCTCTGGACTACCTAAAACAGTTTTGTAAAAGAGAAATAAAGTGGGAAATTTCACAATATTTATTTATTTCTTACCTACTCTGCTGTAATCAAGACAGTCGGGTGTTGGTTTAAAAAAAAAAGGAGACGTAAGTATTAATGCAAAAAAATACATAGCTTAGAAGTAGACCCATACCTGTATGCTCAATTTCAGACAATGGTGCTAAGATAATTTATGTAGAAGGGACATAACACAATTAATTGTGTTGGAAAAAAACAGATGTTTATCGGTAAAAAAATGACTTCCACTAATACTTCACATAGTAATTAAAAATTAACCCAAATTAGATTAGGATTAGAAGTAGACCCATACCTGTATGCTCAATTTCAGACAATGGTGCTAAGATAATTTATGTAGAAGGGACATAACACAATTAATTGTGTTGGAAAAAAACAGATGTTTATCGGTAAAAAAATGACTTCCACTAATACTTCACATAGTAATTAAAAATTAACCCAAATTAGATTAGGAATCTAGGTGTAAAACCTAAAATTATAAAATTATAGTATAGGAGAAAATATTATAACCTAATGGTAGGATAACAATTCTTATATAAGTCTCCAAAAGCACAAAACAGAAAAAAAAAAAAAAAGCATAAGTTGAACTTCATCAAAATTAAACACCTCTGCCCTTCCAAAGACTCAGTTAAGGAAATGAAAAGCAATCTAACAACACAGAATGGGGAGAAAATATTTGAAATGTATAACTGAAAAGGATTTATATCCAGAATATATAAATAACTTTCATATCTAAATATGAAGAAAAAAATGAAAATGGGCAAAGAATTGAACACTTTATGAATAAAAAGAAACAAATGGAAAATTATCACGTGAAAAATGTGTATGCGGCACTAATCATTAGGAAAATGTAATTTAAAATGACAAATGATGCTTATTAGAAAGGTTAAAAGAAAACCCCCAAAATCTGCTAACACTCATTACTAGAGGAGATAACTCTCAACATTTTGGGTGGGAGTGCAAAATGTCACAGCCCCATTGCAAAACAGTTTGGCTTGGCCATATCTTATAAAGTTAAGCATGAACTTAACCAATGACTCATCCCTAGGTAATCACCCAAGACAAACATAAGTGTATATCCACACAAAGACCTGTACACACATTTTAATAAAATCTTTATTCAGAATCAGCAAGTGTAGCCAACTCAAATTTTCATGGTGAATGAGTAAATGGATAAGTAAGTTGCGGTACACTTATCCACTGGAACACCACTCAGAGATAAAATGGAAGCATCCACTGATATATACAACTTCATAAGTGATTGCTAAATGAAAAAGTCCTGCACAAAAATGGCTACATATTCAAAGATTTCATTTATGTACAACATTTGGAAAGGCAAAATTATAGAAAAAAAAAAAAACAGGTTAGTGGTTGCCAGGGGATGGGAATGGGAGTAGGTGTTTAACTGCAAACAAGCATGAAAGAACTTTATGGGGTGATGAAAATATTCAATTTATTTAACATATTGCTGGTTTCTTAACTGAATCATGTTTGTCAAATCTCACAGAACTGAAAACCTTAAAAAGGTGAATTTATTTTCTGTTAAATGTACCTCAATAAACCCAATGTAAGATATGTATTATATATGTGTTTATGTGTGTGTGTGTGTGCGTGTGAGTGTGTGTGTGTGTGTGTGTGTGTGTATACAATTTAAAAATATAAAGATTAGGTCAGTGTTTCCCAAATGTGCATGGACATTGCTGGGGGATTTTATTTAAGATGCAAATTCTGAAAAAGTAGATGTGGTATGTCCTGGGATTTGGCATTTCTCGTAATTTCTCAGGGAATATCCAAAATGCTCGCCCATGGATCACTCTTTGTGTAGCAAGGGATTAGGCTATGGTATAAATCAGGTGGGACCATATCCATGGAGTTAAACAAAATAAAAAATAATTGGAATAAATTGTAGCCTATAATTTGGAACAGATCTTGAAATTTTGGAGAGTTGGTGGGGCCCATGTAGCTCAAATTTTGTAATGAAATAGAATCTATGAGGAAGGACTTCTTGATCTCAGCCAGTTACAAGCTGATGGAATTTGAAAGGCTGATTTTGATTGTCACAATCCCTTTTGATGATCAACAGGATCTGAATTTCCAAGATTTCATTCATAAAATTCTTGTGAAATTTTGTGCCCAAGTCTACTCTCAATACAAGATACAATGGGCAACATTTACTTTTCCATACCTGAACTTTTGGAGGCGGTGTGGTATTTTTAGTAGAATTGTATTTGGGATCGGCATAGCATGTCTCTGAGCAGATCAGTGACTGCTGTTCAGCTTTTGCTCTGTATTAGTACCCTAAGGAAAGTTTTCATATCAGTGCTTCCTTCTAAATTAGTAAGGAAGATGTTTCATATTATCAACTTATGAGGAAAACTTTTACAGTGTCAAGCCATATTCTATTTCTTATTTTCCTTGATTTAGTTGATTTCAAAAGAAGACCTTAGCAAATTAACATAGTAGACACCAGAATATAAACGATTCGGCATAATTTATGCCATAATGCTAATTTTATCTAATTTATTAAATGATAAAAATGATACAGTCAAAGTGTTTGCACAATATTAGGAAGGTATTTTCTTCCCGGGGGATAATTATAACTGCATCATGTTCTAGATATTTTATTTTCTAGGTTCAATACTTTATGAATAAGATGTGTTTTTAAATCCTTAGCTTGACCTTATCCTGGTTAATGGCAAAGATGAAAGTGTGGAAGACCACGAAAAGAGTTCTCTTCTCTCTTGATACCGTTAACACTTACCACACACTCCAAACCACCTTCTTTATTTCTGTTTGTTCTGCAGTCTTATCACGGAATTTGTTAACTCTTTTCCAGTATCCAATCTTTTTTTCAAATTATCTTCCCAAGATATATAAAACTGGAAACTAAAATCCAGTATCAAATGTGAAAGGAATGAATGTCAACACTTATGAAAGCAAGAGGAAATATGTCTGATTTTGCCCTTCGGGACAGAATTTTTTAAATGACTTTTTAACACCAAAAGTGATTTTTATCAAAGTTATCCAATGATTTATGTTAAGTGCAAAAAATATTATCATCCTCAAATGTTACCCTTATAACTACTATATGCTCAATTGATTCAAATATTGAAATATCCTAATGGATATTTTATGAAATATCATATTAGAGAAAAATTGGATTGGCACTTAATTCTTGTTCAACAGTAAATGAGCAACTGTACTGTCTATTACAGGAGAAGTACAGTATATTGCTTTCTTTCCAAAGACTATTTCCTAAGTGAATTTTTATTGTTTGTGATTTTATTGGTTTTATTTATTTGAGTCACCAGCAACCCTATAAAATTTTAAAAATCTGTCTTAAATAGTCTTTGATCTCAGATAACTTTGTAACATACAATATCTCTTTGAGATGCACAAGTGGGATAGAGTTTTATGATATATATCTACTTCCAGAGCTGAACCAGTCAAGATTAATTAGATCAGAGTTCCTGCTACTCCGTAGGAAGCCATGACACTCTGGGCTTAGCTCTTGTCAAATCTCATCAGTGAAACAAGGCGTTGGTCAATACTTAGATTAGATGGCTCTAAAGAAATTCAACAAGAATGATTGCTGGCGACACAGTAGATGGCACTACTTCCTTTGAGACATTTCTAATGAATACCATTGGCAAGAGATCACTACTTTTAAAATATGGAGCATTAAGGCCAGCAGGTAGAATCATAAAGCTACCTAATATTCTCAGGTTTTTTTGACAATCAAATGAATGTCAGAGTTGCATTTTTAACGACTTACAAAAAAATACAAGAAAGCTTTCCCAGAATACCCTCCCTCCAAAAGCAAAACAAAAAGAAAACATCGAACACACACACACACACACTCAAAACAGAGAAGCTTCTATAAGTCCCTGATTAGTAGAACATGGAAGAAAATTAGATAATTCAGCTTCAGTGAGAGGTCCTCTAGCCTCCTCTCCCTACTCACTTTTCCTCTCATTAATCTAGTTTATTAGTACCTAATCTCATGTCGTACTATAGCCCAAAGTATTAAAATAACCTCTTACTATGAATCATGGATGCACAGATTACTGTGTTGGAAAAAATGTTTAAACTACTCATGGAAATCTTGGATTTCTATCACCATTTCTATCACCATGTCTCCTCTACATTTAATACCAGAAGTCCCAGAAACAACACCTTTCTTCACTGTGCAGCTTTGTCTGTGAGAAGGTACTTCAATTCTGTCCGACTGTGTCTACATGTGTCTCTCTATAACTGCTAACCTACAGGGAATGGGTCTGCCTCTTAGGGCCACACAAAAGGCTAGTTCTCTTGTATGTGGTAGGCTTTCTCATTTCATTTTCTTTCAAAGTCATTTTTTAAACAAACGAAGCATTTAGGTATTTTCTTACAAGACAAACTTGAGTGGCTCCATCATTCTAGCACTGGTACTTAAAATGTATTCAGTTTGTTTTATCTCCGTGTTAAAATATGCTCTGTAATAACAATGTTTAATAATTATTTGGTATGCCAGGGTTTCCAGGAAAATGCTTGCAAGTCCTGTTTTAAACCTACTCAATAATCTGATGGTTGGTGGTTCATCTTCTAAGATAGATTTCTCTCTAGAAAAATAAAAAATAAACCCTGGGACAAGGATTTCGTTGTTTTCTAGAATAAGTCATTGCATTTATTTAATGAATATAATGTATAATGTATAATGTTGCTGTGATTCATCACTTTCTAATAAATTGATTTATTTATTCATTAAATGTGTGCAAGGCTATATGCTAGGTTTATAGAGTATATAAAAGAGAATCAGACATCAATCCTGGTGGCAAGGGATTGTAGTCATTGAGAAACACAAACTACATTCTGTAAGTTGTAACATGCAATTAATTCCTCAAAGTTGAGTATAATGGTGATTCAGAGGTAGGAAGACTATTTTTAAGTGAGGCTCAACTTTATTCTCTTCTTTGAAGATTTTTTAAACAGTTGTTTTAGAGATAGGTCTCACTACGTTGCCCAGGCTGTATGGGAACTCCTGGGCTCTAGCAATTTTCCTGCCTCAACCTCCCGAGTAGTTGGGACTACAGGCACACACCACTGCATCCTGCTTCTTGTGTTAAGATTTTTATACAATTTAACATTTGAACCATTTTATGGTTTTTTTAAAAGTAGTAAGTTCTCTTTGCTTTGGTAGTAAAATACGAAAGCTGGAAATTTTGTTGTAAAAGGGAAAACATCCTCTAGAGTATATTGCAGTGAATTGTTTTGGCATATGTTTTAATCGTTATGACATCCTAAATACGGAACGTTTTAATACATTAAATATTACATTACATTCTGTATAATATGTTCACTTTATAGTTGTTGACATGTTTGGATTGAGCCCAACAAACCTTTGAAATCGCTGATCTGTAATCCAAGCAAATTCAAACTGTATCAAGCAGATACCATGTGTTTTCTAGGCACTTAAATAGGCAGATTTATATTTCATCTCAAAAAGTTTGCAAAGTAGATGTTAGACCCAACATCACCAAGAAAATTATCAAATTTTGGATATGTTCAATCATTGGCTCTGTCATACAGTTAATAAATCACAGATTCTGTTCTGATATGACTGTAGACAGACATGGGTTAAATAGTTTACACTTTTCAAATAGCATTTTCATTTTCCTGCTTACCAAAATGGCTTATCTTGACAGAAGACCTGAGTAATTGTAGATGTGACCAGAGAAGGAGCTGTTTACAAGTGCTTCTCAATCACAATGATTATAATGATCCGTGTCTGTATTTGGAAACCAAGAAGCCTAGGAAAGGTATGTGTTATGGACATTACTCTTTTTCTAGGGTTTCTAAAGAGAATATAATTTTGTGGTATTTTCTTAAATACATAAATCTGAAATTCACATATCCATCAAAGTAAATTGGGAGGCTTGAATCAGATTTTATCCTAAAGCGGCTCCAGTAAGAAATTACTATGAAGCATTTTAATGCACAGATATTTTAAAGTTCAAATGATAGTTGTGAGAAGAGCAGTGTGAAATTAGTATAGCTCAGGTTCTTCTTTCTTTAATGTATTGGGATAATGAAGTTAGTGTCTATGTTTCAGGAAAATGGATGATGACATCCACTATTGATCTCTGGACAGGTTGAGAACAATATTATAATAATCCATAGCAGTCAGCTTGACCTTTTACTGATTTGGCCTTTACCTGGAGTGGGAGGGGAAAAAAAGAGAAGAAAATAAAGGTTTCTATATGAATCAAGGATAACATAAGAATTGTCACATCCCTGGACTTTATTATTATTTATCATCAAAGCACACTGATCCATCAAACCATTAATCTCATTAAAGGCCTATAAAGTCAAGAAGATAGGCCATGGTGCAGCTTCATAGGATCTGCTCAGCAATAAACTTTTAATGCTTCTTAAGTTCTGTATGAGAAAATGGGCCTGAGAAGTAATATCGGGGGCTGTAAGTTATCTGTCACAGCTCAAATATCACCTCCATAAAGGTTTCTGGGATCTTCCCACTTAAAATCAATTTATTCTTCCTACATACTGTACTTCTATTATAGGTCATGGTTGATAACTGTAGAATGTTATGGTTCTGGGAAGACCCTTAAGAATTAAGTGGTGACTCACACCACAAAGTTTGGAACAGAGAGCTTTTTCGAGAATCTGTCTCCTTCACTAGATTATAGTTCCTGGACATTAAACCAAGTCCTCCCAACTATCTTTTTAACTTGCACTTCACATCTCAGAATACTAGTGAATAAGATTGTCCAGGCAATAAAAGCTGATCAGGGGAAAAAAAACAGAATAATGACATAGTTCTGCAATAAACATGGGGGTGCAAGTATCCCTTTAACATGCTGATTTCTCTCCTTTGGAGAAATACCCAGTAGTGAGATTGCTGCGTCAAACACTGTTTTCCATAGTGGCTGTACTAATTTACATTTCCTCCAACAGTGTATTACAGTTCCTCACTCCATCCGCGTCCTTGCCGGTATATGTTTGTTTTGTCTTTTTAATAATAGCCATCTAACATGTATGAAGGAATATCTCACTGTTGTTTTAGTTTGCATTTTCCTGATAATTCGTGATGGTAAACATCTTTCATACACCTGCTGGCCATTTCTTCTTTTGAGAAAGGTTTATTCATGTCCTTTCAGAAGTATATCTTCTTTCGAGAAAGGTTTATTCATGGCCTTTGCTGACATTTTAGTAAGATTTTTATTTTTACTGTTGAATTGTTTGCATTCCTCATATATTCTGGATGTTAGTCTCTTGTCAGATTAATAGTTTGCAAATATTTCACCCAATTCAATAGGTTGTCTCTTCATTCTGTTGATGGTTTCCTTTGCTGTGCAGAAGTTTCTTTTAGTTTGATACATTCCCATTTGTCTATTTTTGGGTTTGTTGCCTGTGCGTTTTCGGTGCCATCCATAGAATCTTTGCCTAGACCAGTGTCCTGAAGTGTTTCCCTAACTGTCCATCGATGGATGAATGTATAAAAGAAATGGGTTACATATTATACCTAATAGAATAATATAGAATATTAGTTGGCCATAAAAAAAGAATGAAATCATGTTATTTGCAGCAACATGGACAAAACTGAGATTATTACGTTAAGTGAAATAAGCCAGCACAGCAGCACAAATCTAGATGTTTTCACTCGTTTGTGAGAGCTAAAAGAGATGATCTCATGGAGACAGAGAGTAAAATGATTGATACCAAAGGCTGGTGTGCAGGTAGGGGCAGGATAAAGAGACTTTGGTTAATGGGTACATACAGTTAGATAGAAGGAATAAGTCCTAATGTTCAATCGCAGAGTTGGGTGACTATAGGTAACAACAACGTATTGTATACTTCAAAATATCAAGATGAGAGGACTTGAAGTGTTCTCGATACATAGAAATGAAAACACTCGAGGTGATGGGCACTCCCAATACTGTGACTTGATTGTTATCCAGTCTATGCATGTCATAAAATATCACATGTACCCCATAAATATGTACAAATGTTTATATCAATTAAAAAGGGAGAATCACATACCCATGAGTGCATTTCATGGCTCTGAAATGGGGACGAATGCTGTTGAAAGTGGATGCAGGGATCTACTGACATAGAGATGAACTGGGAATTTAAAACAGACGCGAGACAACTGAGAGGGGAGTGTGTGTTTTGCATAAAAGCAGCAGTAAATATTCAGTGCAAAGTCAGGATTTTAAAAGATGTTTAAACTAGCTCTATTTCCATTTTCATGAGGAGTGCATGAAGAGTAGAGATGGTTGCCTAGTATGTGGATCTCTAAACTGCACATCTGCGTGATTACTGCCATTTTTTAAATCTCGAAAATGCCATATATATGTGTAGAGCAGAAATACAGTATGAACAAAGCAGTGTTGCCAGGTGTTGAAGAGTGGAGGATCTAGTGCCCGAATGCCAGGTTTCAAATCCTGGCTCCACCAATTACTCGCCATGTGATTCATGTGATTTCTGGTTATCACTTACATCTCTAAGCCACATTTGTAAAATGGGGAAAATAATAGTATCAACCACAGAAGTAAAAATTAGAGCAAACATTTCTATGGAAAACTTCTTATGTCGTGCATTGGTCAAGATTTAGATACAGCACCAAAAGAGAGATCCATAAAAGAATTAAAAGAAGACAAATTGGACTTCATTAAGATTTAACATTTTTGCACTTCAAAAGACACTATTTAGAAAATGAAGACAAGTGAGAGACAGGGAGAAAACATTTGCAACGCCGTGAAAAGACAAGACACTATCAGAACTTGTTGTCTCCTTTCTATTTCTTATACTTTGCATGCCCCGTTGACTTACTGCACTGGTGAGAATATAAAGCTTAATGATCCACAGAACTGGTGATATAGGCACCTTAGCATTGTTAGTAGTATTAAAAATATTATTAATAGGTTGTTACAGATACTGCTTAATGTTTCTATTGGTTTTTTTTAGTACATATCTTTCATAAGATTAAGAAAATGCCCTTCTATTTCTAGTTTGGTGAGAGGTTTTATCACAAATAAATGTTGAATTTGTTCTGTTTATTTACTGTCTATATTAAGAGGATATTCTCTTTTATGTATAAATGTAGTATATTAAATTGATAGATTTTCAACGTTATACCGACTTTTATTTCTGGGATAAACCTAATTTATTTATGATGAATTATCTTTTTATGTGTTGGTGGAATTTAGTTTGTTTACCATTTTATTCAGTATTTTCAGAACTAAGTTTTCAAATGGGTTTATCATATAATTTTCTATTATTACATTCTTCTTGTCATGTGAATTTCAGTTATGTTCAGTTATGATAGTGTGAGGTTTCATAAAGTAATTTGATGGATATTTTTATTACACATATAATGTACACATTTTGAATATATATGTGTGTATGTATATATAACTTTATATATATAAACTTTATATGTATGTGTATATATAATATATACATATATATAAACTTTATGTGTTTGTATATATAATATATACATATATATAAACTTTGTGTGTGTGTGTGTATATACATATATATAAACACATACAAAGTTTTCTTTTACTGCCATAGCAAATGATCACAAACTTAGCATCTTATAACAGCACAAATGCATTTGTTTTAAGTCCTGTGGGTCAGAAGTCCCATGCGCCTCACCAGGCTAACATCAAGGTGTCAGCTGGGCTGAGTTCCTCTCTGGAGATTTTAGGGGAGAATCGATTTCCTGGAACACTCAGATTGTTTGCAAAATTTAGTTCTTTGCGTTTTAGGACTGAGGTTCCATGTTCATGACCCCTTCCTTCATCTTCTAATCCGGCAGAGGTAGGTCAGAGTCCCCCTTATAATTCAAATTTCTCCCACCTCTTGTTCCATCAGCAAGTCTCTCTGACATACTCTTTCGCCCTCCTCTTCCACTTCTAAGGACCCAAATGATTATATTGGGTCCATTCTGGATAACCTGAAGTAATCTCCCTATTTTTAACTCATCTAAGATCCTTTTTAGCAATGTACGATAACATATTCACAGGTTCCAGGGATTAGGATGTAAAGATATTTGGTGGCCACATACTCCATACAACCACAGTATACTTTTAGAATATAGCATATATGTATTAAATATATCATACATATTTATACATTCTTGTAATTATATGTGTTTTTATTAAATTAGTGTTTTATTTATCCTATTTATTTTACATTTGTGTTTGCAATATTTTCAGACTCCTAATATTGTTTATTTGTATCCTATTGCCTTTTCTTTTTGCTTGATCAATCGTGACTATTTATCTTAGTCTATTTATCTTGACAAGAAAGAGCATTTGTATCTGTGGTTCCTTTGGTTGGTTGATTCTTTTATTTCATTTGTTCTAGTTTCATTCCCTTCACTCATTGTTAGCATTTTTTTTTTCTTTCTAAATAATTCCCTTATGTTTGAGGCTTAGCTTATTACATTTTACCATTTTCTGGTATCGTGCTTAAAGATATAATTTTGGGCCGGGCGCAGTGGCTCAAGCCTGTAATCCCAGCACTTTGGGAGGCCGAGACGGGCGGATCACGAGGTCAGGAGATCGAGACCATCCTGGCTAAAGCGGTGAAACCCCGTCTCTACTAAAAAATACAAAAAACTAGCCGGGCGAGGTGGCGGCGCCTGTAGTCCCAGCTACTCGGGAGGCTGAGGCAGGAGAATGGCGTAAACCCGGGAGGCGGAGCTTGCAGTGAGCCGAGATCCGGCCACTGCCCTCCAGCCTGGGTGACAGAGCCAGACTCCGTCTCAAAAAAAATAAAATAAAATAAAAATAAAGATATAATTTTGCTGATTAATAACCATTTTAACTACATACTGTTAAGTATTTTCACTGATGTCCACTTCTAGAATTTTCTGATTTTTATTATAATTTCTCCTGTAATTTATGAGTTATTTAGAAGTGTTTTTCTTAGTTTCAAAATGTATGTAAATTTCCTAAATATAGAGAAAAAAGAAATGTGACCTACATAATGCTAATCCTTTGAAATTAGTTGAGAGTTGCATAATAATCCAAAACATTAGCAACTTTATACAAATGGACCATTTACAATGGATTCAAATTTTCACTATGCAGTTATGGGGTTCAGTTATGTATGTATTTATGATTATGTTTCTTAAAATAATATTTAAATATTCTATACCATTACTGATTTTCATCTGCTTTAGCTGTTAGTGAAGAAGGTCTATTAAACTCTCTCTCTGTGATTATTAATGTGTCTAAGAGTTCTGTCGAATTTTGCCATACATTTCTAGGATGTGTTGTTAAATGCACACTATCATAATTATTAATTATATTCATATATTTTAATATTTGTTATAATTACATGTTCCAAGTACACTAAAATGTATCATTACGAAATATCTAGCAATTTTGTTCCCTTACACTCTATTTTGTCCAGTATTAAAGAGCAATAACAGCTTTCTATTAGTTGGGATAGTTTTGGTGAAAAATTTTCATATCCCTTTTGTTTCAACATTTGATACAATTATATTTCAGGTGTGGGTCTTGTAAACGATATAAAGGTGAACAATTATTAAATAGTTTATAACATGCTTTATCTTTTAATTTCATCAAGTTCATTTACATATACTGTAATTCATGATTTATTTGAGTTTATTTCAACTATCTTCTTTTGTGCTTTCTCTTTGCCCTACAAATGTTTTGGTTGTCTATTTTTTTAGAATATCTTTCTACCGTTTGAATTTATAATTTTATTTTTTGGAAAATTCTAATTTTCAATCTACACTTTTTACTTCCATTTCTTCGGTGATTACTCAACAAGTCTAACATCAATCAATGTCATCATCCTAGTCCAACCAGGACCAGTTTGGAACCAACTGTCCCTATTCATTCCCTCTTGGATGGTATGCTATATTTCGTATATATTTAAAATATGTCATTTAATTGTTAGCTCCGTGAGTTTTTTTCTTCTTACAGTTGCTTTTTTTTTTCTTTTAATTACAATATAGTTTAAATTTGCTCATACTTGGTTTGTGATTGATCTTTTTCCTCAGCCTGTTCTAAAAGTTGTCACCTGTCCTACATTTCAGGGTGATATGTTTTGGTGTGTAGGCATTTTATTCATTCTAATTTGAATTATGTTCGCACTGTCAATCGGAGCTAGGGAATTTCATCAGTTCTGAAATATTCCCAGACATCGTCTTTTCACATGCTTCTCTGCCTCGTTTTCTGTCTTTTCCCTTTCTGTTACTCCACTGAGATGGATGCTAGACTTGTTTGCTTTTGAGCTCTTGATCTTTTACATTAGATCTAAATTTGATGCTATTAATTTTTTTCTTCAGTGAAGTCTAATTTAAATTAAAATCCATTTTAAAATTCCCACTGCTGAATTTGCCTTTTTTTAGAAGTTTTGTTTGGTACTTTAAAATAATCTCATTGATAATTTTTTTATGGTTCACTTGACACTCATGTTTTTAAGATTGCATTTTGTTTCCTTAAAATACATTAAGCATAGATATTTAATATTGTTCATTTTATACACCAACATATTTAGCATTTGTGTGTCTGCCTGTATTGTTTTTTATTCCTATTACTGCTTCCAAATGCACCCAGTTTCTTTGTGTTTTCAGCAATTGTTAAATTTCAAATGCTCCTTTATCACCATCCATATTTGTAGAAAATTCTTAAGACCTGAAAGAGAAGTTAGTTCCTTCATATAATATCTGCAATATCTTCTGCCAGGTTACGAGTAGCAATACAATTCTGACAAACTTCGAAACTAAAAGAATGCTCTTGAAGAATGTCAAGCTACAAAGCTCTTGAGGGTTAGCTCGTGCGTTTCACAAGAAATTTCATCCCATTCTAGCAACTGCTTTGTTGTCCAGGCTGGAGTGCAATGGTGCCATCATGGATACTGCAACCTCTAGCTCTTGGGCTTAATCAATCCTCCTACCTCAGCCTCCTGCATAGCTAGGACTATAGCTGCCAGCCACCATGCCCAGCATTTTTTTTTTTTTAACTTTTTGTGGAGACAGAGGTCTCACTCTTTTACCCAGCCTTCCAAAGTACTTGGATCATAGGCATGAGCTACCAGGTCCAGCCTAAATTCTAAAGTTAGTTCTAAAGTTAGATACAAGGAATTTTCCCTGAAGCTTTTAGGACATATAGACATGTTTATTTCAGCTTCATTTTGACACCGAGCTAAAAGGGATTAGGAACATTTGGTGCATTCTAGGATCCCAGCTGGAAAAGAAGAGATGACCCTGTTAGATTCTCCTACCTGGGTAACTGCTAAACTTTGTCTACTATCCTCTGAGTCTCAAAAGGCTGGAAAAACTTTGAGACCAAGGTTTGATGTAGCTAAGTGCCACAAAGACAAAAGGTGCTTCACTGAGCTGTTTACATCTTTGGTTTCTATTTCTATGTCAGCTTAGTTTTATTTATTTCTTTTCTTTCTTTTCTTTTTTTTTTTTTCTTCTGATACGGAGTTTCGCTCTTGTCGCCTAGGCCAGAATGCAATGGCGCAATCTCGGCTCACCGCAACCTCCACCTCCCAGGTTCAAGCGAATCTCCTGCCTCAGTCTCCTGAGTAGCTGGGATTACAGAAGCATGCCACCACGCCCGGCTAATTTTTGTATTTTTAGTAGAGATGGGGTTTCACCATGTTGGTCAGGCTGGTCTCGAACTCCTGACCTCATTATCTACCCACCTCAGCCTCCCAAAGTGCTGGGATTATGGGCATGAGCCACTGCACCCGTCCTCCACTTAGTTTTTAGGCTAAATATTTCTTACTTTCTTGCCAGCCTAATCATACATATGTTTCTTTTAACTTTTAATACAAAATTTATAATTATTTTCAGTGCAAGTTTGACCTGTTTTTCTAGCCTGCATTATTGCCAGGCACTGCCATTAGAGTTTAAGCTTCATGGTGACAGGAATGATGTCTGTTTTTCCTCACTAGAGTAGCTCTGTTTTTTTAATCAGAAGCCTAGAACGTAAGATGTACCCAATAAGTATTTGTCAAATGATTGAAGGAATTCATGGATGAAAAGGAAATGCTCCTTTAATTCAATCATTTCAATCTAAATACTTTAATTGGTATAACTGGCATCATGTAACAAACATTTTGTTTTCTTATCCTAGTACACCTTGTTAAGAAAGGCTGGGGCTGAGCGCTGTGGCTTATGGCCTGTGATGTCAGCAATTTGAGAGGTCAAGGCAGGAGGATCACTTGAGGCCAGGAGTTTGAGACCAGCTTGGGCAACAGTGAGACCTCTGTCTCTACAAGAAAAAAAAATAAAAAAATAAAAATAAAAAAATCCAGACATGGTGATGCACACCTGTAGTCCCAGCTACCTGGGAGACTGAGGTGGGAGGATGACTTCATCCAAAAGATTGAGGCTGCAGTGAACCATAATCACACCACTGAATTGCAGCCTGAGCAACAGAGTGAGATTCTGTCCTATATATATATTTGTGTGTGTGTGTGTGTGTGTGTATATATGTGTGTGTATATATATATGTGTGTATATATGTGTGTGTGTATATGTGTGTGTGTGTGTGTGTATATATATATATATATTTTTTTTTAATGAAAGGACAAAGGGAAGGTTAGTGATGAGATAAGGTCTTTATCCTTATTGTTTATGCTCTCCTTCCTGCCATAAGATTGGCCAGCGAGGTCAACCTTAGGCAAATTGGAAAATTGGCAAATATCTTTGAAACATTTTCAAGCTCTCCCGTCTGGGCCTCTGCCAGCTATTAAGTTTTTGAGATCTAGACATACCTTTTTATGTTATATTCATCATGCTCTGCAAACGGTATCTCTGCCAAAAGATGCCTGCAAGGTTATGAGGTGAAAAAAGGGAATGTTTTTTCTCCAATTTGCTTCCGTCCTGAGGCGTCTTCATCTCAGCCATGCCTTCTTGCCCCACACTTCCTTTTCTTAGCAGCATTAAACCCAGCAGGCACTTTTCCAAGGCTTGCTGAATCAGACTCATTGCACCCTCTCAGACACCAGTATTGAGGCTGAGGCTCTTCTCCTAACAGGTCTCAACTCCATGGGGAACCTCTTTGGGGGCTCAGAAACACCACCACCAGTCAAGCAGCACCTCTTCCAGAGATCTGAGTTTCAGTTCTATGGGGCTACTTCTCTAAGCTTCTCAGTTTTTTTTGTTTGTTTGTTTTTGCTTCTCAGTTTCAAACAATCCAGCTTTCCTTTGTTTCCCAGCACCGGAGACGGGAGCTGCTCTCTGCAGGTGCAACCTCTATAAAAGCTTCATGTTTGCTTTTTGTCCTATTTCATGGCTAACATCCTACACGAAACTAACACTATCTTGTTTAAATTATCTCTGTTAAAAAAAAATATCTGTTGTGATTTTTGGTTTTTGCCTGATATGGAATTTTTTCTGTCGCTTCCTTATTTCTTCCCCTTGTTACAGTCCTCTTAATTTTAAGGATACTTTTCTATCCAAACATATACAACCTTTCAGCCACATTATGGTTCAGATTCCTAAATGTAAGAAAAAGAATTGAAAACTCTTATTTTTTATCTTGATGTAAAAAAACACCTAAAGAAATTACACTCATCAGATGGACAGAGGTGAAGGAAGTCCACATCTAATTGCTTCATGCCATAAGATGCAAATGTATAAATTAAAATTATGTCTCCTCTGGATCCAATGAAACAAGCATTTGAGTCCTGACCCTACTTTTTCTACCTGTGAGCCTCACATGTCTTATCTGTAAAGTCATACGAGCGACTACCCCCCAAAGTGGCTGTGGAGATTACTGCTAATATAGAAAGATTATAATAATACTTCTAGCAGCTGCAAAATTACCATGTCAGTTACTGACGGGTTGTTTTTTGTTGTAAATCTCACATTAGTCTTATTATGCAAATCAGGGCTATAGACACATGTTCATTTCTATAGCTTGAATGTGCATAAAATATCACGACATCATGGGGAAATGATGTAAAAATAGCTTGGAGGTTGTGGTGGTTTACACATCAGTTTTTCTAAACAATTGGAGAGAGAATCACAGAAGTAGAATTATAATCTTCAGCAGAAAGGTGTTTTAAAGCCCTCAGTGGGAGAAGACAGTGTCATCTCACTTTTCCCGGAACACCAGATTGCACAGACTCAGCCCTGAGCAACGTAACTGATGAAAGAATGAAGACACCGTGTGGGACAAAGAAGAGTTGGATGTCCACTACCTTAATGAAGATATTAAAACTGTACCTTGTTTCTAGAGGGTCCGGCATATTTACTAATAAAAGGATCTAGTTTGATAAGTACACCAAGCTGCAGCTTCTTCAAGAACTCGGCCTGTGCCAACTGGGAGCCACCATACCTGAGAGGCCAACGCCCTTCCCAGGAAACCAGCTTTAGCCAAAGACTGGCAGGAGTGCAGAAGACTGGCTCCTTGCCTCTCGGAGTGGCACTAATTCTGCAGTTCAATTCATGCTTCAGAGCTGCACTGTCCAACAGCGTGGCGGCCAACACGTGGCTATTGAGCATATAAAATGTGGCTCCTACGAATTGAGGTTTGTTGTGAGTGTAAAATATACACTGGATTTCAAACTTCCTTCCAAAAAATACAAAAAAAAAATGTTACTAGTTATTTCTTTATGCTGACTGCATATTGAAATGGTTATATTTGGGATATATTGAGTTGAATAAAATATGCCATTAAAATCATTTCTTTTCACTTAAAAAGCCCACGAGACTCACATTTAAAATACACATGCGTGGTGCATCTGTGGCTTACGTGGTTTTTATCCAACAGCGCAGCTCCAAAGTTTCTCATTGGGATCGGACTGAATCTGGTCTCACTCAGCAAGGAGCACATCTTGCTTAGCTATCCCCACTTAGCTTATCTTTCCTATTGTCTCACAAAAGAGTTCCTCAAATAGATTCCTTTCACAGAGCTCTCTGTCTTCGGCTCTTTGAGAGAGAGCCTGACCAATGACAGGTGGTGTCAGAAGCTATCCCTGGAGCAGGACTGTAAGGATGGAAGTGTGGAGCTGGACCACTGACCACCTGATTGGCCATGAGGATGGCCCACTGCAGGTAGATGGCACACTCAGAATGTGGCGGTCTTGCAATTGATAAGATTTTCACCTCTGGGGGACTAGGATGGGATACAAATGGAAGAGGACGCACTGGCTCATTCAATGTCTTACCCATTGGAGACACGTGGGGAAATGATAACTACTGTATTATAAAAGTGAAACTGGGGACCTGTTCCTACTTTCCACAGCTTGTGGAAGAAAAATGGGAGGTTGAGATCATGAGCCTTTAACTAACACCAGATATAACAAAACGATACTCTAGCACCTCCATGAGTCAGGAAATTACAAGGGTGCCAGGAACCAGAGATGGAAACCAAATACAATTAACTCTCTGTACCTTTGGGTTGTGCATCTGTGGAATCAATCAACTAGGTAATGAAGATATTTGAGAAAATATAACTGTGTATTTACTGAATATGTACAGACTTTTTTCTTGCCATTATTCCCTAAACTGTACGATATAACAACTATTTACACAGCATTTACATTGTATAAGGTATTATGAGTAATCTAGGAATTATTTAAAGTATATGAGAAGATGTGCTTAGGTTATGTGCAAATACTACACCATTTTACATAAGGGACTTGAGCATCTGAGGATTTTGGTATATGCGGGAGATCTTGAAACCAATCCCCCAGGGATATCAAGGGATGAATACAAGTATATATATGTATTTCTTATTATATCACAATACAACACTTTACAATGTAGAAAAACAAGAATAACAAGTTTTTTCCCATTCTTTTAAATTCTCACATGGCTCGTAATTCTCAGAGGAATAGTAATCTTAATAGGCTGCTTTGTTGTGGGAAACATTGTCTTTCTGTTAATTTGCTTTTGTTTATAAATATGATTTTTCATAAATGTGTCTGCTTATTTTTATTTGTATTTCTTATATTGTAATAGTAAAATGTTAAAATATGTCAATTTTATGGCACATTCAGGGTCATATATTTTCTAGAATAGGAGTTCAAAAAGACAACGTATTTTATTAGTTTGGCTATTAGCAAAAAATAAATAAACAAAACCAGAAAAACCAAAGTGAAGCCAATTGATCAGGCAAAAAGTAAGATCGACAGACAAGCTAAATTATCTATTTTATTCAAAAATATTACCAACAAGGAGTAAAAGAGAATGAGAGGTATGCATGGTTAATGGAAATTTTGCTTTCAGTCTTGAGAACTGTTTATTAAGCAAATACTCTTTAGGCAACTTTTGAATGAGAAATCTTGGTATTTGAATTGTAACATGACAGACACAAGGTTTTCATTTCATACAGTGTTACTTATTCCGTTAAATTAACTATATTTTTCTCAGTGTGCTTAATGAGGGTTATGAGCCACAATAACACCAATGCCACAAATATGGGTGGAGTTGACTCTCTTTCAACATAGCCCAATAAATCAGTCCCTGCACTGTTTCTTACCATCATTGTAAATATTTGCTTATATATGAAGTTAACTAGCTCCAAATTAAATGTCCCTTATAGGTTCACAGTATAATTATATACACTCTGGGTGATTATCTGTTTCTCTTTCACCAACAGTATTATACTTTTCCATGTTAGTGTCAGTGTTTGCTTCTAAGAAAGGGAGAGGTGAATCTTTGAGGTTAGGTTCCCACACTTGGTTCCTAGATCTAACATTTTATCTATTCTTTAAGAAGAGCATGTTATCATTAGGTTCGTATACATATATGCATACAGTCAGAAATATTTGAGCTTAATAAATAATCCTCGCTCTGGTGAGATGTTTCAAGTGGTCTGAATTCATCCAGTTACAAGACAGGAATTAATTTCCTATGCAATGTTTTTGTTTTTGTATTCACTCACTCTGTGGTGGAGATTCCTGCTCATCTTACAATAAATCTATTAATCTGGATTATTTCCTAAGTCCCATGAGTACTAAACATTTTCCTATATCCTTTAATACAGTTTAGTGTAAATAAATAAGCCACTCAAATACACATACAAATGCATATATATATTCAATATTATTTATATATTCAAATAGTAATGCATATACACATGATAAATAATTCATGTAGTTTGTGTATTAAAAAGTAACTGTCTTTCATAATTATAAGCAACCTATTTTAAGATTTTTGAATCCCTTCAGAAAATATAGATACATATTACTTTCTATACTTAAATTTTACACTCATGTTCTCCCTGTATACCATATAAAAGTTTTACAAGATAATGCATGCTACACACAACTTTAAGTAGCTTGTTTTTTCACTGAGGAATATATGTTGGAGGTCTTCTCATATTAACAAATATTAATACATTTTTAAAAATATTTGCAGAGTGTTGTATCACAAATATAGCACAGTTCAATTAAGGCATGTGTCAATGATAGCTTTACAAACTGTTTGCTGTTATAGTAAACATGGTATAATACATCTTTCTCTACACATGCAAGTGTTTAAGTCGCCTACACACATAAAAGTAGAATTGCAGAGTCCAATAGTGTGTGCATTTTAAATTTTGGTAAGTATGATAAGTATATAACCTACTGGATATATAGACTGTTGAAACATCTTTGAAAGACTTCCTGCACCTAACCAAGATAAAACTGCCTCATGTCTAATTGCTTGATCCTTGATAATCTAGTGGTTTTAAAAGTTCTCCACTGTTACATTTTTATGTATTTAACTATAAAGTGAGATAGAGCATACCTTTGAAATGTTTTTAAGTGCGTTTCTGTATCAGGAGAAAGTCTGTTCACATCCTTCACCTAGTTTGCTACGAAATTTGCTTTCATTATATTAATTGGTAAGGGTTTCTTATAATGAAATTTGCTTGCTATAACTGTGGGAAATTTTTGCCTTAGTTCATTATTTTTAAAAACAACATACTACTTTTTTCCTATACAAAATTAAATAATTTTCGTCTATACAAGTGTAATTATCATTTCCTTTAGAGTTGATTGGTTTTGCTATTGATTAATTTCTTCTCCAAGATTGTATATGCAACACATCGTTTTTTTTCTTACAGAACTTTGGCAGTTTTTATTTTTAATGATCAGAATATTGATTTATCTGGAAGTTATTTTGGAGTGATCAGGACATGCTCCGAGATGTACAACCTGTGCAACCAAATAGAGCCCCACACTTCAAAAGACCGAGGCTTGTTTTAACACTGCTATTTCTGTCTTTCCATCTTGAAATTCTTAATAATTTTTGAATAAGAAGCCCCATGATTCATTTTGCACTTGACTTCGCAAATTATGTAGCCACACCTGCTTATATCATTAATTTTAACAATCCACCTTATCCCACTGCTTTGAAATACTGATATCATTTTTTGATTCCTATATGCATCTAGTGTTGTTTATGAAATATCTAGTCTGTTTCATTAATCTATTTATATATTCAAAAACTGGTCCACAGTTTTAAAAATAGTGCCCATTTATATCTCTAGTATCTTATAGATTATATTCTTGCCTGCTCCTCTCATCTGCCAGAAATTTCTTAGTAGTTGTTTCATGCTTATTATAGTAGTAGCACTTTATTAATATCACTTATTAATGTCATAGCCTCTTGAAATCAACCTGACAAATTTCAAAAAATAGATAATTTTAAATAACATTTAATCTAAAAATAATTATAGAATAAATTACTTTCATTATTATCATTTATAATATGTAAATAATTTTATAATATTCAAACAGAGGCATATTTTATATTTACTCGTTTTATTTTATGCACATTGAAAGACTTTGTTTTGTTTATTTCTAAGTATCTTACATTTATCTTTATTGCAAATCAAGTGTTTCCTTAAATATAATTTAAGTTGTTGTGCATATATGAAACTTGTTGGTTTTTGTATATTGATTTTAATCAGCATATTTCTCTAATTTATCTTATATGACAAGTAGATTTTCTTAGTTCTTATCATTCAGCTTTTCTATCCGACGCAAACAATGATTATTTGGCTTTCTCCTTATATTCACTTCATTACTGTTACTTGTAAAATTTCGCTGATAATAACTTTTAGAACTATGATGAATCAAATTAGCATTAGTGACTGATATGGTTAGGCTTTGTGTCCCCATCCAAATCTGATCTTGAATTATAATCCCCACATGTTGATCCAATCTCCTGGTGGAAGGTGATTGGATCATGGGGGCAATTTCCCCCATGTGTTTCTCGTGATAGTAAGTGAGTTCTCACAAGATCTGATGGTTTTATAAGCGGCTCCTTCCCCCTTTGCTTTCTACAAACACTCTCTTACCTGCTGCAATGTAAGATGTGACTGCTTCCCTTCCTGCCATGATTGTAAGTTTCCTGAGGCTTCCCCAGCCATGCAGAACTGTAAGTCAATTAAACCTCTTTTCTTTGTGAATTACCCAATCTCAGGCTGTTCTTTATAGCAGCGTGAGAAGGGACTAATACAGTGGGTATCCTGGAATTGTTTTATGTAGAATGATATTTCTTAAGTGTTGCTCCTTTAAATATAAGGTTGAGAAATATATTAAGAAGGTCATATTTGTATTAAGAATTTTTATATTGCAAAGAAATCATAGTTTTCCCCCTATCTTTGTACACATTGATAATCAAATTTTTACTCGATTTTCAAATAGACTGAATCATTCTTGCACTCCTGGGAGAAATTCAGTCTTAGTGATTTACGTCTTTAATGGTCTGCAGATTCCTTCTTTGTTATCTTTTTTCAGGATTTTATGGAAGTAGTATATTTGCTACATAAAAGGAGCCTAGTGGTTAAATGTTCCTTGAAGTTTTGATAGAATTCACTTGTGAAATTAAATAGCCCTGGTTGGTTGGCTGTTCTTTGACAACTTCTAAATTTCTCATGTGGTCATTGATCATGTTAGACTTCCCATCCAATAGGCAGTTGCTTTTCTTAGGCTGTCTTTTTCTAGAAAAATTTTCATCTCTCCAGCGTTTTAAATATATTTCAAAAAAAATCAACGTATTTAGTTTCCATATTGAATTTCCCCTGAATCTGTAATTATTTGTCCATTCTAAGTAACAACTTTATAAAATTACGCTTTCCTTTATATTTTTCATTATTATGGCTAATGCCGTCTCTTAATTACTTTTCTACAGAGAAGCAGAAATTGTATTTCCTTTTTTAGTAGTGATTAAAAATATCCAGTTTTTAATCAATTTATCTCTTTTCTAACATTATTTAGTATTTTTCCTTTATTTGACATACATCTTATAGTTTTTCTAATTGTTTGAAGTGAATATCTAATTATGTTAAAATCTCCATTTTAAGTATTCAGGAATTTATGATTACAGAGTTTTCTAACTTTTTACATGACTAATTTGTTTAAAATGTTTTGAACATTGGCTTTGAAAATTTCATCTGATACTTGATCGATTTTCCTTTTAATAGTCATTTTGACACTGCTTATATTTTTATTTGTGTTTTTTTGTTACAAAATTTGCATGTTTATATTATTTGTATTTTTGGACTTTATTTTTTTGTTGTTTTACTTAATACATGATTAATTTTTAGTACATCTTATGGAAATTTTTAAAAGGTATAGTTTTTAATTATAAAACATACAACTCTAAAGATTATATACATGCATAATATATGGATTAGATTTTAGATAAGCTTCTATATATCTTATATTAAGAGTTCATATTTGTCTCATTTATTTCACTCGTATTTTCTGTATTATCACATAATTTTGGACTTTTACCTTTGTCTTGAACTGAGAAAAGTAATTTAGCCTCAGAAATTCACATTATTGTGTTTTTCTCAGTTTCTGTTTTATTTCATTCAGTTTTGTTGTGATTTCAATTATATTTGTAAAAAATAATGCTATACGATGAGCTTCAACCCTGATGTTCTATGGTAGATCATACATTATTACTGTATCTGTCATTTATATTTTTAAAAAAGCTTTCTTTGCTTTATTTTATTATTGTATTATTATTTTATTTTACTCATTATTATAAACTTACCTGGAATTCAAGTTTTCTGACATTGATATTTCTTGCATTCATTTATATAACATTCACCTGGTATGTCTCTGTTTCCTTTTACTTTTTATCATGTCTGAAAACAATATTTTGGGTACTTCTTACCATAAAAGTCAATTTTGTTCTTATATACTTTAAATACTTTGTTTTAATTTTCATAGACTAATTTTCATGATTTATACATACTTGGGTTTTATCATTGTCTTTTGTTATATTCCTCCTATTATTAGTACTTTGTATTTTCAACTTCTCAAGTGATTTATACTTTTTCTGCTGTGTTTCTCTCATGGAATATTAGAATATCAACAGTTGGAATTTTTGTTTTTTATTAATATTTATATATTAATGTAATGTTTACTTATCTTTTTTGGTAATACGTGTTACTTCCCTACTTTAAAACTGAAAAAAGTCATTCAACTATGTTGTCTTCCTTTTCCCTATTTGATTTTGGGTAGTCATATTATCATTCAAGAGATCTTTTCAAGGTATCATTCATCTTTTATCACATGCTGTGGCCCTGTAAGGCAAATATCTGTTGGGGAATACTGCATGGTTGGGGGAAAGGGAGGCTAAGTAGAGCTTGTGTTGGCTAAGCACTTCAGCTGCCTGTGGGGATTTTAAGCAGCATTCTCTGAACATTTTCCTATTACCTGTTTGCCCAAGGCTATGCCTCCATTCAGGTTCCAGGAAGTCTCCTGGCTCACCCTCAAGCTCTATATTTTGCTAGTTAGGGGTGATTACATAGTAACTTCAGGTGATAAGGATTGTTGGCTGCCTGATTTGATGCTGCTCAGTGTTTTTTCCTTTATTTACCATGTCACACTAAGAGCAAAGATGGTGCATTGAGAATTCATGTTTCCGCGACCCTTCCTCCTACAGCGAACCAAGCATTCCCCTACAGTCCTGGACCTTTACATCCTAAGTAATGCATTGCTTACTGGACCCTATAGACTAGGCATCCATTTTTGGAAGATGTTCGCACCCAAGACACCTACAGATAAATGAGTCTGATATATACTTCCTCTCTTAGACATCAAGGATTGTAACTGAAACTGCATTCTAATTGAATTGAAGATGAAGTTCTTTTTCATTCTTCTCATTTTCTTTCAGTTTCAAAGGAAGAGAATAATATAACGAATTTTACTATCTTTAAATTAAAATCGTCAATATGAATTTGAAGTATTTTATCAATATTAAATACAGTGAGTGTCATAGTGAAAATAATTGATATCTTTTATTTTTATTTGAAAAAATTAAAGTTCCATAAGCAAACATTACTACTTGACAGGTGACAAAGCGCATTCCAATCAGTGGCTTCACTTCGTGTGTGGCACCGACCCACCTTACTCCACGCCCTGAGATTCTGATGTCTGTACACTCCATCAACAAGGCCCCTTCACCCTCTGGCTTTGTTTCTCGTCCTGCCAGTTGAAAGCGTAGGCAGAAAATGAGTAGCCAGTGACATGCTGGCAAGCTAGAGGTTGGCTGTCTACTTTCTTAGCGACTGTCGGGTCACCGTGGCCGTGGCAGTGTTCCTGAACAGTTTCTGATGGGCATGGGTGCCTGACGCTACAGCTGTCACTGGTGTTTGTAACAGCTCTCTCCCTAATCCCTTTGAAGCTTTTAGTAGTAATAGTATCTTCCTATTGCTTGTCTCTCTGGCTTCTCCATCCCTCTGACAGTGTCTTTTAACCCAGCAAGCACTTATATATAGTCACTTAATTTAACTTTTTATATTATCTTTCATCCCGATGTGTAACATACATGCAGTAAATTGTGTATGGTGAATATGTTTTAAGTGTATACAATGATTGGTCTTAAAATTATACATTTCTTTAACTACATCCGAGGTGAAGATGAGTCTAGCATCTCATAAAGTTACCACGTGCTATTCTTGGTTTACCATCATCACTCCCCACCTTGTGTCCTGTGGGCAACCTGGCCAATACAGTGGAAAGGCTGAATAAATGACGTGAGATGATGGACATCAAAAAGAAAGGTGTCCCTTTATCAAACCATACACAAAAATCAGTTACAGGTGAATTAAGGAAATACAGGTGGTAGCCAACAATAAGACTGTCAGAATATACTAGAATATGGTATCTTCATACATTTCTGCAAGAAGGAATCTCTTAAGCTAAACAGAAAGTATACTAACCATACAAAGAAATTGCGGACACATAATACACTTGACCAAATACATATCAAAGATCTCTATTCACTAAATATACAAGTTCGGGTGTGAAAAGCACAGCAAAAAGTAAGACATTTTAACACATGTTATTGATAAGAAATAATATCTATAATATAAAAGTAATTTGTACATATTAGAACTAGGCAAAGAAAAATGGGAAAATAATTGAATATCCACTTCACTCCAAAAATCCCCCAAAGCCATTAAAATCTAAGAATTTGCATCACAGCCCAACATCTAAGAATTTGCATCACAAATCTAAGAATTTGCATCACAGCCCAACAGCTTCTAACAATAAGATGCAATATTATTAAAGCAAAAAGAAATTTTTTTAAGTGGAGTCATGTCTATTAGATGAAATGAAGAACTGAAGTTTTGCATATATAACTCATATTATTTTACTGTCTCAATTATTAAACTAATGCACATACACAAAAAAGGAAAACTATAATATAAGAGCAAATAGCAAAAGGATATGAAAATCTATTAATAAAGTTTATAAAAATAATTTTAAAATATACCTCAGTGTTATCAAAGAAATGTAAATAGAAAATAAATTATTCAATAATTAGAAAGATAAAACAAGAATGTACAAAATATTATAAAATAAACAAAAATAAACCATTAAAAAATAACAAAACAAAACATTATTTTTAAAAGGCAAAACGACAGTTAGAAAAAAAAAACCCAGTCCAAAAAGCCAGTCTCATAAACTGCTAGTAAGCATAAATTTATTTGTACAACCACTCTGAAAGACAATTTTATTAATCTAAATTGTTAAATAGAAAGATTGATCAATGATAGATGAGATAGGTGATAGAGCAATAGTTGCAACTCTCCTAATTTATTATAGACAAATTGTTAAAGTATGGATATTCATATATTGAGTTAAAAGTATCCATTTTTGCAGTGCTTGTTTTAAATAGTGAAGAAATGAATATATTTTACAACAGGAAGTAGGAATTCTTTTAGAACCAGGCCATAAAATGTTATGCAACTATTAATAATAATGTTATAGAAGCATATGTCTTTGTATGCAAATGTTAATATATTTATGTGTATTCATTGATTTAATGTATGTGCATGTATATATGTATGTTTAAAAACATAAAACAAAGTTTCCACAGAATATGTATATACCATTGTGAATTTTGTTCTCTCTTTTTGTGTGTTTTGCTTGTATTTTGAGATGAACTTTCATAATAAGAAAAATGCAACAAAATATATAATGAGTTAGAAAACCAGAACACAGCAAAAAACATTGGCCAAAGTTTATGAAAGAACCACAAATAATTACGTAAAATAATTTTCATCCCCACTTAAAAGGAAAGTATTATTAAAGACAATTAACATTTTTGACTGGCACAATAGGAAACAATTTTGTAAAAATAATAGTATTCTTTGAAAATATGTAATCATTTGCTGGGCCAATATTGGAAAATGGGCACTACACTGCAATGGGATGCATGAATTTGATGAGTTACAATTTGAAATGTAAATGAAAAGCAATCCATAAAACAGACTATTTAATACAGCAATTCCAATCTCAGATATTTAATGTAAAGAATTCACCAAAAGTATCAATATTTGGATTATATAAAAGTAACATTTCTAATATAAGGGAAATAATTAAACATGATATGTTTTATCAATATTGGCAAACTTTTCATTGGTATTATTTTATTTTTAACTTCTAGTTAATGAATTAATTGTTCTTATTCATAAATGGTAAAAAAAAAAACACAATGAAATGCTATTGTGGGGAAAACAGTATGTTTTGTGTCTCTTGCTGTTTGAATTATTTTCTTTACAAAAGATAACTCCCCGGGGTTAATGAACCTGTTGTTATGCACATAATTTTAAGTGTAATTTAATTACTTCAGGAAACAAAAGTGGAATTCTCATTATATAAATAACAATATAAACGATCAGTTTTACAGTTTTTTGGTGGTGTAGATATTGTAGAGAAAAGCAGTGGCAGTATACCACAACATGACTGGCAATGTCAGTCTGAGCACACCCGAGAACCTTGGTATTAATCTGCAAGAAGACTTGAAAAAAAAAAAAAGTATGGTTCTCTGCAAGAGCTATTTATTAGTTTTGATCAAATTATTTCTGTCAGTTTAAACTGGCAACTGGAATGTTGTTTTGGGTTCATGAGGTAATTGATTCAGTAGACGGCATTCTTCCTCAAGTTCATATTGAACCAATACCCAAGGTAGCAGTTAGGAGAAATTATACTAGTAAAACTGACATGGCTGTAAAATTGGGCACATTTTACGAATGCTTGCTCAGTTATTTGCACCATTGTGTCAGTAATCATTACTGTATTGTGTTGCTAGATTATTTTTTTCCATAAACTTTAGACCAAATTCTTATTACATATTTGTTATTCCTCCTGGTCCTGGGGAATGGTATTAATTTTTTTCACAATTTAAAGTAACTAGATAGTACCCCCAAAATACAACCCATTAAACAACTGTTGACAGAATCAGATTTTCTTTAGCATTATTTTCATTATGTTGTGCTGTAACATTCATTTTAAAATTTAGATGGATTTTAGTGGTATTATATTTACTGTAATACTATTCTCAGTTGTCTGGTAATATGACATCCAACCTTAGATAATTCATGCATCATATTTTATTGTCAATTGACCTATGAAAGCTATGTGACTTAAGAACCCAGTGATGGGCCAGGTGTGGTGGCTCAAGCCTGTAATCCCAGCACTTTGGGAGGCCGAGACGGACGGATCACAAGGTCAGGAGATCGAGACCATCCTGGCTAACACGGTGAAACCCCGTCTCTACTAAAAAATACAAAAAATTAGCCGGGCGAGGTGGCGGGCGCCTGTAGTCCCAGCTACTCGGGAGGCTGAGGCAGGAGAATGGCGTAAACCCGGGAGGCAGAGCTTGCAGTGAGCTGAGATCCGGCCACTGCACTCCAGCCTGGGCGACAGAGCAAGACTCAGTCTCAAAAAAAAAAAAAAAAAAAAAAAAAAAAAAAAAAGAACCCAGTGATGTAGTTGAAGGAACACTAGATACAGAGTCAGTAAATGTGAGTTTCAGAATAAGTTGACACAGCTAATCCTCAGCAGATCTAAGGTTCAAACTTATATTCTGTCTCTAAAGCCTCTGGTCTTCCTACTGCAAAATAATACCTCTCAATTTAGAAAATATTATCTATTTATATTCGTTGTTTAATTTTGTCTGCAAGCAATTAATGTAATAAAGGCGGCCTATCTCAAGTCAATAATCTATAGCTTTTATTAAACTTTTAATTTTGAGATGATTATAAGTGCACATGCAATTTTAAGAAATAATACAGGGACATCCTGAATACCTTTTACTCAGCTTTCCCAAATGGTAACATCTTGCAAACCCATAACACAACATCACAACCAGGATGCTGATATAGTCCAGATACCAAACATTTCATCAATATAAAGACCACTTATCTTGCCATTGTAGCCACACACAATCCCTTTCATCCCTGCCCTGTCCTTAACTGTAGCTAATCTGCTCTGCATTGCTGTAATTTTGTCATTTAAAGAATATTATAAATGGAATAATGTAATATTTAGCTTTAAGAATGGCTTTTTTTTTTTTTTACTCAGCCATACTTCTCTGGAAATTCATTCATTTGTGTGTATTGATAGTTGACTTTATTATTGCGAAGTATTCCACACTATGGCTATACCACAGTTTGTTTACCCCTTTACCTGATGAAGGACACCTGTATTATTTCTAGTTTGGAGCTTTTATAAATAAAGCTGCTATAAATATTTATGTCCAGGTTTTTGAGTGGCATAGTGTTCCATTCTCTGACCCAAAAGTTCACTTTCTGAGTTGTTTGGTAGTTTCATATTAGCCTTTTAAAAAAATTGTCAAACAGTTTTCCAGGGTGGCTGCAGAAATTTATATTTCCACCAGGAATATATGAATTATCCAGTTCCTCCTCACCTTCACCGGCATTTGGTGTTGTCACTAGTTTTTTTGTTTTGTTTTGTTTTAATTTTAGCTATTTTCACAGATAAATGGTAATATCCCATTGTGGTTTTAATTTGTTTTCCTAATGGCTAATAACATTGAAGATCCTTTTGTGTACTTATTTGCAAACCATATATTCCTTTCAGTGAAATATCTCTTTGTTTATTTTGCCCATTAAATTGTTTGGTCTTTTATTGTTGAGTTATTAGAGTTCTTTATGTATTTTAGATACTATTCCTTTGTCAGATGTATAGCTTACAAATATGTTCTTCTACTCCCTAACTTACTTTTTCATTCTTAACAGAATCTTCCACAAAACAAAAGCTTTTTAATTTTGGTAAAGTAAAATTTATCATTTTTTCCTTTTATAGATTGTTTTTGGTGAGAAGTCTAAGTATTCTTCCTAGCCCTAGATATTGAAAATTTTCTATGCTTTTTTCTCAAAAACTTTTATATTGCCTTTATATTTAACTCTATGATCTATATTGTGTTAACTTTGTATAATATGAGATTTCATTTTTTTGAATATCAAGGTTAGTTTATTTTGCGTATGGATGTCCAATTGCTGAAGCACTGTTTGTTGAGAAGGTAATTTTCTCTCCACTGAGTTGCTTTTACCACTGCCAAATCAGTGGGGCATATTGTTGCAGTTGATTTGGGGGTTCTCTGTTCTAGTTAACGGGTCTGTGTGTCTATACCTTCCCCACTACCATATAGTCTTGGTTAATAGAGCTATGTAATACATTTGGAATTTTGGTAAGCTACTTTCTCCCACTTTTTTATTTATTTTCCAAATTGTTTTAGATTACTCTGGAAGTTTTTAAATAATCTTGTGTATACCTACACAAATTTGCTAAATTTGACAAAAATTGTGTAAAACCAGTATATCAATTTTAGTAGAATTGACATTTTTTCTTTGTCGAGTCTTTCAACCTGTTTATATAGCATGTCTCTGCATGTATTTAGATCTTCTTTGATTTCTGTCATTAGTACTGTGCGATTTTCCACATACACATTTCTGCATATATTTTGTTAGATTTATACCTAAGTATTAAATCTTTGAGTAATTGTAAATAAAAACTAAAATTTTTATTTTTAATTTTAGTGTCCGTGTGTTCATTGCTAGTATGCACAAATACAAATTGATGTTTTTATGTTAATATTGTATCTTGCAACTCACTTATTAGTCCCAGAATTTCTTTTAGATTCTTTGGAATTTTCTATATAAACAATCATGTCATCTGCAAATAGGACAGTTTTATTTTTTTTCCTTTTAATCTGCATATTTCTTATTTCCTTCCATAGTCTTATTTCACTGGCTATCACTTCCAGCATTATGTTAAATTAAGAGTGGTGAGGGCAAACAGTCTTGATTTGTTCTAAATCTTAAGATGTAAACATTGTCTTTCACCATTAAGTATTATCTTATCTGTTCAATTTTTGTTAGTTTTTACTTTGAAGAAGCTCCCTTTTATTCCTATTTCCTAACATTTTTTACCATGAATGGATATTGAATTTTGTCAAGTGCTTTTTCTGCATCAATTAATATGATCATTTGTTTCTTTTTATTTACTCTATTGATACGGTGGCATACATTGAGTTTTAAATATTTATCAGCCTTAAATTCCTGCAATCAACTTCCCTTGATCATAGTGCAATTTTTTTAGATGATGTGGATTTATATTTGCTAATAGTTTATTTTAAATTTTTTGTCTCTTCTTATGACTTGTTGGTTTGTCATTTTATTTTTAGGTACTATCTTTGTCTGCTTTTGCTATTAAGGTAATACTAGCTTTGTAAAATAAATATGAAGTGTCCCCTCTTCTAATTTTTGGGAGACATTGTATAGAATTGTGTTAATTCTTTAAACATTCTGTAGAATTCTGTAGTAAAACCATCTGGAGCTGGAGGTTTCTTTTTGGGAAGTGCTTTAATCAAAACTTCAGGGCCGGGCGCAGTGGCTCACGCCTGTAATCCCAACACTTTGGGAGGCCGAGGCGGGTGGATCACAAGGTTAGGAGTTCAAGCAGCCTGACCAACATGGTGAAACCCCGTCTCTACTAAAAATACAAAAAAATTAGCCGGTCGTGGTGGTGCATGCCTGTAATCACAGATACTCAGGAGGCCGAGGCAGGAGAATCACTTGAACCTGGGAGGTGAGATCGTGCCATTGCACGGCAACCTGGGCAACAGAGCAAGACTCCATCTCAAAAAAAAAAAAAAGTGTAAATTATCTCATCAATAATTTAAAAAAAAAATCAAAACTTCAATCTCCTTAATAGTTAGAGAGCTATTTAAAAATTATCAATCTTGTATTGGGTGAATTGTGCTACTTTGTATTTTTCAAGTACTTGTTCCATTTTATCTAACTTGTCAGATTTATGTGCATAGAGTTATTCACGGTATTCTCTTGCCGTTCTTTTCACGTCTACAGGGTCTGTAGCAATAAAATTTTTTCCATGCCTGATCACAGCCTTGCAAGTCCCGCCTTGGCCTTAACTGGCCTATGTAGGGTGGGGGCACAGATTTTCTGTGGTGTTCACCTGGGGTTATTGTTTGAAAGTTTTCTGCATTGCTCTGCTGTTTCTTTCTAAGCCCTTTGGTTATAGAAAGAGCAGCCCCCTTTGGAGGTTATTTTTGTCTGTGTTCATTATAGTTTCTAAATTTCAGACTTCTTCATAACCATGATTTGGATAGATGAGGCAAAAAGAAAATCCAAGGAAATTACCATGAGTCCATGTGCATGAATTCTGAGGTCCCGATAAAGTCTATGTTATCTCTACCTTTTGGAAACTTCTTATGTTTGTCATGTGCATCATATCTTAGCAATAGAAATTGGGAAAAGTATGTCTACCTCATCTTCAAATAAGTAGAAGTTCTTATTTTGAACTGATGATGGTTTAAGTGTCACTTACTTAGTCATTTATACCCTGTGCTTATAGCTTCTCTAAGACATTCCTCTGAATAACGGCTTTGGATTGGCTATTGTTATTGACAGAAAACCTGTTCTATCTTGGAAGAATAAGTCTCTCATTAGAATATTCTTACCTATGTTAGAAGAAATTTTAATAAGGAGAGTTGATTGTTTTTCATCTTTAAAAGATATAAAGAATTTTTATAGCTAGTCTCATTCGTTATTGCAAATGTTAAATTAGAAAATTTTCTAGGGTCAAATTTCAACATACAAAACCATTTAATATAAAGTTCAAGTAGCTATATTTATCAAAGTGAAGAGTTATTTTATAATCACTTTTATATATGAAAGAAACATTCTATGAGTCATCTTCCTGTTTTTATGCTTTGATGACAGAGAAGCCAGGTAATCTGGGCATAGTAAAATCAGGTGACAAATTATTTTATTTATGACTTTCTAAATCAGTGACAGAATGTATGTTGCTTGCCCTAATAGTACTTCATACTTATTAAGATTCGTTATTACCTCAAGGTAAACGAAGTTTAATCTCCCACTACACCATCCTTTTTGTAGGACACTCTGTAATTCTGTTCAAGGATAAGTGTGAGTGTGTACATTTTTATCTGCTTTTCACCATTTAAAAATAAAGATTAAGATTTTCAGTATCTCAGCTCCAGTATGTATTACAAATACTGAATTACAAGTAAAGGGCTATCATTGTTGATCTATTTTTATTCTTTTTTGTCTTTCCTAATAGTGACTAACTCTATCAGAGTTTGTTTTCATTTGTAAACCAAATAATACATAAAAATAAGTTCTACCTACTTAAAGAGGTACACGGTGACAAATCACACAGCAGGAAACATGAAGCTTTCTCTGAATTCTGACAATAAAATTTTGACAGGAGTTTATATAAGCTACACACAAAAATCAAAACCAGAAAATGTCACATGAAAAAATGGCATGGCACTTTATTTCGTGTAGAATTAAATTCAACCTCGAACTCAAAGGCAATGCAAATTAATATGGTTGCAAGTGGGAAAGGAAAAAGGTAATTATGGGTTTGCATATAACATGTGGTTATCTTATATGGGTACTCTCAAAATGATGGAGAACAGTTCAATCAAGAGGAGAAAGCTCTACGGATGACAGTGATTGCTAATGACTGAATTTTTAAAAACCCGATCTAATGGCTAGTGTTCAGTAAGCAAATAGAGGATCTGGAAAATATTGAAATATAAAGCAATGAAGTGTTATATGATACGAAAGCCACCAAAACCATTAGAAAATATTAAAGTTTGGTTAACAAGAAACAGCGTGGTGCATATTCCTTTGCTGTTGCCTACCATGAATTCAGGATTTCACACAATTGAAGGCTCACCTCATTTGTTTCTCTCTTCTCAGGATTCAGTCCTTTCCTATCTGAAACCCAATACAAAAAGACGGTTTTTCATATGTTTGTCCAGTTTTCTAATTGTTTATGGTGATTCACATACCAGTTACTCTGTCATGACATTCTAATTTGTGATATCTGTATTGATTCTTATATCCTGCTACGGAGTTTTGCAATTATAGTTAATATTTATCATGCAGTTACTTCCTTTAAACTTTTCATATTAAGTAGATGTTATCATTTTTAATTTCATTGATTAAAAAACTGAAGCAGAAATAGTTTGGGTAACATAACTCAGATCACACAGCTAATAGGTGTTTGAACAAGGATTCAAATGTCTGGGTGTCCAGCTCCAAAGCACACCTATATTACTAACCTCCATGATATAATAACCTAAAGTGGGGTGCTCACTTATGTAATTGGCTTAGAAGACAAAATTCAGCTTTCAGCAAAGCTACAATTTCACATTGGAAACCCTGAGAACTGGAAAGCATTATAGAAATGTTGAAAAAGGTGATGATCGTGGAGATAGTGACAACTCATGAAAGAGGGTCTTGATTGGGTTCTGCACTTTTATTTGCTATGCTGCCCTAGACATATTTACAAATAAAGAAGTATTTTCTCATCTGGAGTTTTATCCAGTGCAGTCACTTTATGGCCATCATTCATTGAATATCTACTGTGGTAGCCTCAAGATATAAAGAGAAAATAAAACATCAACCCCACTCTGCAAGAGAGTGACATCTTGCAGCAATGCGAACTGGGATCTCTAATTTATCACCACAATTCCCAAGTGGGCCTTTCTCACTGCTTGGCAGTCCTATAAATTTCTATAGTTAAATTACACTCCTACTCTCTGACACATCTATTGTACATCTTCTCCTCCCGCCTCGAAGGCCCAGCATCCCTGTTTCCACCTCGCTATTAGCTCATGACATCTCATCTCATTCTACTTAGAAAATAGAAGCCACCAGAAAAGAAACAGCCAATCTCCGTGGATCCCGGGCAGCTCTGCTTTCGTTCCTGTTGAAATGGATGAACTGTTCATGTGCATGTCAAATAACTCTATTTTTTGGTCTGGATTCCATTCTTCTTGCTTTCCCCAGGACTTTATTATTGCAATTATATCTTCTCCCTTCTGCATTATTATTCTGTCACTCTCTACTGGATCATTTTTAGCAAACAAACATGCCCTTATTAAATAAATCAATAGATAAATGCATGAACCTCGTTTGAGCCCATAATCAGCTTCAACTCCTGCGCCTGTTCCTCTTATAGCACAACTCCTTGGATGGGTTGCTTCCAATCTCTGCCTTCATTCCTCACCTGTCTTCACCTACCCTTCAGGATTTGAGTTCTACTCCTTCATAAGTCTGTTCATGTCAAGAAAGCCAATAACTTGCATCCTTCCATGTACAATAGTCAATTTTGTGCCATTCCTTAATGATTCCTTCTTTCTGGAAACACATTATTTACATAGCTTCCATCACACCACAATCCTAGTTTTCTTCTCTTTTCTCTACCCCTTCTCTATCTCCTTTACTAGATCCTCCTTTCCCTGGTCTCTGAGTTTCAAAGTTGCTTATCATAGCTCTATTTTGTATGTGCGTTTACTACCTGGGTGACTGTCAAGTTTACATTTCCAGCTCAATCTCCACTGCATCCAAAATTCTTCAACCCACTGTTCTCCCCTTTGATGTCTCACACTCGTATCCAAATTAGCACAGCCACAGAGAATTCTTCATTGCACCCTTTTCCACACTAATGCCTTCTCCACCTTTCCACTTCATGAATTTCACTGTTATTTGATTGTTAAGGTCCAAAACCTAGCAGTCATACCTCATATCCTATCACTCATCAAGTGTTACCAGCTCTTCCTTCAAAATGTATCCTGAACTGATTACATTTCACCATCTTAATAAGTATAACTTAACTGCAAGCTACTCATGAAATTAAATCCAAATTCCTCCAGGCCCTGGCCCTTGTCCACCGTCTGGCCGCAGGTCCCGCCACTCTTGCCTGAGCTTCCCAATCTGCTGGCCCAGGCTTCTTTGGACATCACCCAGCCTGTGCCTGCATGGTCATACTTCCTGTGGGGAGGCTCTTTCTAAGATATTTCATGGCTTTGCTTCTCTCTTTTAGCATTGTGACCCAATGTGACTCCTTAGCTGAATGACCTCTGATTATTTTAGTGAAGCAGTTCCCATTTACATTACATTTGCTACCTCCTATCACACTGCCCTGTTTTATATTTTCTTAGCAGGTATCACTGCACGAAATTATCTGTTTTTTCAGTCCTTTGCTATTGCAGATCTCTAAGGATAAGAACACTCTTTTCTTGACCAAGGCTGAGAACTCTGCTACCACCAGTCCCGATGAGGGGCTTCTGTGGCTTAAGCAACCTATCCTCTTAGTGTGGAAATGGGATGGATTGCGACCTATCACCCCTGCTGATGCTGCCTCTGCTGCCTCTGCCAACATTTCCACTGCCTGTCAGCCCTGCGAGAGTGGGCCTCACCCATCCTGCTTCTTACATTCACAAGCTCCTGAGTCAAAAGCTACTGTGTCACATGTATACATGCTAGTTGTAAAGAGGACATAGAAATCAAGTTTCTGAAAGTCTCAGTTTCCATAGAGAAAGACAATCTCTGCCTATCAACAAGTTGTAAAATGAAAAATCCTGGCAACCTCAGAAGAGGGTTCAGATTCTTGCTTGCTGACATGTGGGAACATCCCCTAAAAGGGCCAACGAGAGAATACTGAACTTGCATCACAACTAACTCATGGACAGAGGAAGAGAAAAGCGGGCTATGGAGAGTGGTGTCATTGAAGATGGAAAGAAGAGAGATTTTTAAACATTGTAAGTTAATTTTGAGTGCTGTAAACAGAATGAATAGTCTGAGAACCAAAAAATGTTCACTGAATCAAACTATGTGACCACTTGTGATGTGAGGAATAACAGCTTCAGTAAAGTGATAGATTGCAATGTATTACGGAGGAAATACAAGAAATAACAGTGAGTTTTCTTGAACAGTTTGGTTGAAGAGAGGGAAGAAAAGGACAGACAATAGGGAAGGGGGAGTCAGGAGAAGGTTTTTGCTTAGTGACAGAAGAGAATGACTGTGTTTACTGTTAGGAACAGAGTAAGAACCAATATAGAAAGATTGTAGATCTGGAAAGAAGCTATAATCATATCGAATGTTTGAAAACATTCCCAAAGATATTATAAGGGGCTTATTTTAAACACTAAGAAAGATTAGCTCATAACTGGAAGAAACTGCATCTTCTCCTGAAACTAGAAGAGAGAGAATGAAGATGGATCGCTATAGGATCTGAGTGAAGCCTGGCTTTTTAAAGTGATATGGGAGAAAAAATTGTGTGTGATTTTTTCACTTCTTCCACCTCTGGCCTCTCTTCTGTCTGAGGTAGGGGACATTACCTCCTGAGAGTTTTAGGAGAGGTAGAAGTAAGCTGACCGGGAATATATGAAAGAAGAGGAATTCAGTTTTAAGAATCACCAGAGGCTGAAGACTGTGAGTTGACAGTGGTTGCATTCTGTGATTTTTCATTGTTCAGCAATCTTGTTATAGAAGTAAAAAAGATGAATTATTACAGCTTCAGGTCTAGGATTTTGATAGACAAAGGGAACACATGACAAGGTGACCACCAGAAATAAAAGTAGTGATAAGAATGATTGTATTGCTTGATCTTGGTATTTACACTGATTAGGAGAGTGGTGAGGCCAGAATGGAACTAGATGGACAAAGGAAGGCACTGGAAATGTTTATGCTGGAGAAGAATAGTGGTTCATACCAGAAACTGGGTGAGATAACTGGAAACACCAGGAGTTGAACAAGACACCAAAACTTAAATGAATTTTAAGACTTCAGAGAAGCTGTCATTCCAGGTAAAGAGATGGTAAAAAATATAGTCATGTATTTAAGTGGCTGAAGGTGAATGAGAAATTGAAATTTTGTTTGTTTTTTTATTTGTTTTAAATATGGAACAGTGGCTAATGAGAAGAGTTCAAAGGGTTTGAAGTAGTTAGTGAGAAGGTGAAACATAAAGAAAAAGCCAAAAGAAATATAGAAATGAAAACACTGGTATATAGAAGATTGTAAGTTTCTTGAGGTCTCCCCAGCCATACTGAACTGTGAGTCAATTAAAGCTCTTTCATTTGTAAATTATCCAGTCTTGGGCAGTTCTTCATAGCAGTATAAAAACTGACTAATACAGTAAATTGATATCAGAGAGAACGGGGTGCTACTATAAAGATACCCAAAAATGTAGAAGTGACTTTGGAACTGGGTAATAGGCAGAAGGTAGAACAGTTTGGAGGGCTCAGAAAAAGATAGGAAGATGTGGGAAAGTTTGGAACTTCCTAGAAACTTGTTGAATGGCTTTGACCAGGATGCTGATAGTGATATGGACAATGAAGTCTAGGCTGAGGTGGTTATCAGATGGATTTGCAGAACTTTTTGGGAAATGGAATACAAGTGATTCTTGCTATGCTTTGCCAAGAGAATGGCAACATTTTGCCCCTGCTCTAGGGATCTGTGGAAATTTGATTTTGAGAGAGATGACTTAGGGTATCTGGCAAAAAAAAAATTTTCTAAGCAGCAAAACATTCAAGAGGTGACCTGGGAGTTATTAAAAGCATTTAGTTTTATGCATTCACAAAGAGATGTTTAGAACTGGAACCATGTTTAAAAGGGAAGCAGAGCATAAAAGTTTGGAAAATTTGCTGCCTTATGATGTGATAGAAAAGGAAAACCCATTTTCTGAAGATAAATTCAAGTTTACTGCAGCAATTTGCATAAGAAATGAGGAGTCATATGTTAATTACCAAGACAATGGGAAAAATTTGTCCATGAGATGTCAGAGGTCTTCACAGCAACCCCTTCCATCACAGGTCTAGAGGCCTAGGAGGAAAAAATGGTTTTGTGGGCTGGGTCTATGACCTTGCTGCATTGTGCAGTCTCAGGACTTGATGCCCTGTTTCCCAGTCATGGTAAAAGGGGCTAATGTACAGCTTGGCCAATGGCTTCAGAGGGTGCAAGCCCTAAGCCTTGGCAGCTTCCACGTGGTGTTGAGCCTGCAGGATTACATAAGTAAAGAATTGAGGTTTGGGAACCTCTGACTACATTTCAGAAGATGTATGAAAATACCTGGATGTCCAGATAGAATTTTGCTGCAGGGGCAGAGCCCTCATGGAGAACTTCTGCTAGGACAGTGTGGGAGGGAAATGTAGGGTCAGAGCCTACACATTGTCCCCACTGGAGCACTGCCTAGTGGAGCTGTGAGAAGAGGGCCACAATCCTCCAGATTTAGGAAGGTAGATCCACAGGCAGTTTGCACCATGCACCTTGAAAAGCTGCAGAGACTCAACACCAACCTGTGAAGGCAGCTAGGAGTGGAGCTATACCCTGCAATGCCACAGGGGCAGAGTAGCCCAAGGTCACGGGAGCCCACCTCTTGCATCAATGTGACCTGGATATGAGACATGGATTCAAAGGGTATCATTTAGGAGCCTTAATATTGAGTGCCCCACTGGATTTTGGACTTGGGTGGTGCCTGTAGCCCCTTTGCTTTGGCCAATTTCTCCTATTTAGAATGGGTATATTTACCCAATGCCTGTACCCCTATTGCATTTAGGAAATAACTAACTTGCTTTTGATTTTACAGGCCCATAAGGAGGACAGATTTGCCTTGTCTCAGGAAATATTTTGGACTTGGACTTTTGGGTTAATATTGGAATGAATTAAGCCTTTGGGGGACTGTTGGGAAGGCATGATTGGTTTTGAAATGTGAGCGACATGAGATTTGGGAGGGGCCAAGGTTGGAATTATATGGTTAGGCTTTGTTTCCCCACCCTAATCTCATTTTGAATTATAATCCCTATAATCCACATAATTCCCATATGTCAAGTGAGAGGCAAGGTGGAGGTAATTGAATCACAGGGGTGGTTTCCTTCATGCTGTTTCTCGTGATAGCAAGTAAGTTCTCAAGAGATCTGATGGTTTTCTAAGGAACCCTTCCGCCTGTGTTGGGCACTTCTCCTTCTTGCCATCTTGTGAAGAAGGTGTCTGCTTCCCCTTCTGCCATGATTATAAGTCTCCTAAGGCCTCCCAAGCCATGCTGAACTGTGAGTCAAATAAACCTCTTCCCTTTATAAATTACCCAGTCTCAGGTATGTCCTTATAGCAGCCCGAGAACAGACTAATAAAAACTACACATTATTCTCACATTCAGTGAAAAGTATCATTCACAGGTTACTAAGCTATGTCACATTCCCTTGAATTAAGACAAGTCTATTTCTATTATCATGTAATTTGATGTTTAAACCTAAGTTTAGGACTTCCATATAGCCCAGTTAATTTTCTGTTTGTGGGTTTTAGCTAAGATTCAGGTCATAACAACTAAAATAAATAAAATTGCTGTATTAGTCCATTTTCATATAGCTTTTTGCAAATTAAATAGACTAATACAATGGACTAATAACATACTAGACATAGACATATAAATACACATGCACATATATATGTATATATTCATGCAATAAAGTTCATAGACTATTACTCCACATTTTGATGCATGCCCCTCAAAAGGAGTTTGTTCTTCATATATAACCCTAATCTGTCCCAATGATCTTTTATGCATGTTCCAAGGTATGGTGTGTCTATGACATAATGACCACCTTGCTGGTCTTGCCCGAATGAGAAGCAGGGCTAGACCAGGAGAACTGAGGAGGAGGCATCCCTATTCCTAGCTCTGCCATAGTCCTGTGATAACTAGTGCTCTTACTTAGCTTCTCAGGAAGACTGTTTACTCATTTGAAAAACAAGTGTTAGAATTTGATCATCTCTCATGTCTTTTTTAGCTTTGACGCTATACCAACTACTTGGTAGTTTAAGATGAGGAAAAGGAGGCCGAGCGTGGTGGCTCATACCTGTAATCCTAGCACTTTGGAGACTGAGGTGGGCAGGTCACTTGAGGTCAGGAGTTTAAGATCAGCCTGGCCAACATAGTGAAATCCTGTCTCTACTAAAAATACAAAAAAAAAAAAAAATTGCCAGGTGTGGTGGTGCACGCCTGTAATCCCAGCTACTCGAGAGGCTAAGGCAGCAGAATCGCTTGAATCCAGGAGGTGGAGATTGCAGTGAACTGAGATTGCCCCATTGCACTCCAGCCTGGGAAACAAGAGTGAAACTCTGTCTCAAAAGAAAAAAAAAAAAAAAAAGATAAGGAAAAGCAGAGATGCTGGGTTTATCTCAGAACCCCCCAATTTTGCTAGCAATACCATCATATGTTTTTCTTCCTTGAGAGAAGGAAACAGAAGACATGATGCAAGTATATTTCTAAATGATTTATTAAAGCATTCTGTGGACTTATTAGAGCCATCAGCATGGGTGAGGTAATAATAGCATGTGGCCAGTTTCCTCTGTCCATGTTCCCTGCTTGGGTTTTGCTCTGTGCTTGCATATAGCCCCGAGCACAAGTTGTGTTGAAATAGACAGACACGTCTCCACAGTCTGAGTGCATACTTTCCATGCTGGAGGACTTTCATTTTAGGTTGTGAACTTAAAGAAAAAAAAGAAGGATAAAAACAGAAAAATCATACTTGATTTAATCTATGAACAGTTATATCAAAACATAATACCAAACCTGAAATATCAGCACAGGAAAGGAAAAAAAGTTAATTTGAGAAAGGGCATTATTAATCTCTATCATACAATCTATGTATTTCCTGGCATTTGGCTGCATTCTGTAATTTCACTGCCTTTTACTGCTCTGACATGTTCAACCCCATCTATTCTCATTTTCTTCCGGTTATAACATTAAATTACAGATGATTTTTCCCAATCTTTACTTCTCTGGAGAGGTGAAGTCATTCTCTATAGCCCTTGTATTCTGAGAATTCCAAAGCTCAGCTATTATGTCTGGAATAAGCGGCTGTTCCCTTTTGTTAGAAAAGGCAATGGCTAATACTTTTGAGTTGTGAAGACACTTTTTCTTCTCAATTTTATGAGTGACAGTGGGGAATTGGGAATTATATGTCTAGAGACTCTTGTATTTATCTTATACTTGACAAATACAAAAATAATTAACAGCCATTGCTCTTATAGGACCAACAGAGCAATACTGATCATTATCCTTAGTAACAGTACCTGCTCAGTGACAGAAATTGTGCTGTTTTGATAACTTTAATCTTCAACCATTCTCAAATTCATAAACTTTCTGAGATTAGTATTTATGCTCCTATTTAAGATATGAGAAAGTTGAGGGTTTTGTTGTTGTTGTTGTTGTTTTGTTTTGTTTTTTGAAGCAGTGTCACTCTGTCTCCCAGGCTGGAGTGAGGTGGCAGAATCTCTACTCTTTGCCACCTCTGCCTCCTGAGTTCAAGTGATTCTCGTGCCTCAGCCTCCTGAGTAGCTGGGACTACCAGTGCATGCCACCATGTCCAGCTAATTTTTGTATTTTTGGTAGAGACAGGTTTTCACCACCTTGGCCTGGCTGGTCTTAAATTCCTGGCCTGAAGCGATCCACCCTTCCTTGACCTCCCAAAGTGCTGGGATTACAAGAGTGAGTCACTGCACCTGGCAAAATTGAAATTTAAAGAGATTTTTAAAATTGCTCAAAACCTCATAATTACTTAACGTGGAGATGAATATTTGAATCTAGGTTGAACTAGATCAAAATATCTGGACTCTTCCACACTTGTAAACTTTTCACATCAGAATAAAGAAAACCACTGGTAAATATGAACATGCAGGATTTGTTTAAACATAGTAATGATTCTTGGGAAACCTGTATTACAATGTTTCTCCAGTGTAATATATCAGAACTTATTGTTCTTGAAAATGGGTCTTCATTTAATGAACAGTTATTCGTATGGCTGCAGTTTAATTAAGTAAAGCAAACCCGTAATGGGCACTTGCCATGTTTAAGGCAAGCAGCAGAGATTAAAGAACAAAGTCACGGCTGGGCGGGGTGTCTCATGCCTGTAATCCCAGCACTTTGGGAGGCCGAGGTGGGTGCATCACGAGGTCAGGAGATCGAGACCATTCTGGCTAAGACGATGAAACCCCATCTCTACTGAAAATACAAAAAACTAGCTGGGCCTGGTAGCAGGCACATGTAGTCCCAGCTACTCGGGAGGCTGAGGCAGGAGAATGGGGTGAACCTGGGAGGCGGAGCTTGCAGTGAGGCGAGATCGCACCACTGCACTCCAGCCCGGGCGACACAGGGAGACTCTGTCTCAAAAAAAAAAAAAAAAAAAAAAAAAGGACAAAGTCAATAAGACAGTCACCACCTTTACGGAATACTGTTCTGATTACTCTTTACAGGCCAACAGTGAATAGTGGTACCAAAGGGAGACAAAACATTTTGTGAGCAAAGAGAATGAGGTACTACAGCACGACTGAAGGGAAGGGCAGTTTCATAAAAGGGGTAGCATTTGAGCTAAGCTTTGAGGGTTATACTCGAAGATCCTCTGTCTTGGTTAATTTTCTGTCTTGGTTAATTTAATGTCTTGGTTAATTTTCAATCTGATATTTTCAAGCCTAAGGAAATAGTGAAACATAGACGAGGGACAATGTTATGGCGGCTAACTGAATCTACATCTTACCTAAGCCTTTACTTATTACAAACCTCTGACCGGTTGTATAACCTTCCTGCATCTTGTCTAATGTGTAAAGTGGGGAAAACAAATCTGCCCATCTCGTCGTGTAGTTATAATTAAATGAGACGATGCATCCAAAGCCTTTAGCAGATGCCTTGTAGTGTGCAACGCTTCCAAAAATGCTCGTTTCTAACAGTGTTTGTAAAAAAGCCATTTGCACGTTAGTCTGGTAATTCAATGCATAATATAAAAATGGAGACTAGGTTCAATGGTTTTAAGATATTGTGTTTCACGCCTTGACACAATAATAAATATTTGTGAGGTAAAGTAAATATGAGGTTACTTGTTTCAGCAGATTTTCTCAGGGGAGAATTCCAGGACACAGTTGTGATAAAAAATCTGATTGCTCAGGGCCACCCAGTTCTATGTTCATGAAAATGGTTGGAATATGCAAAAAATGAATGGGCTTACACTTATTTCTAATGACAATAATTAATAAATTCTAACCAAAATCTTATTGCACATAGAATTGCATTGTTTGGAATCAGTAAAATTTGTAGATAGCTGAATTTGAAAGAGACTTGAAAATGTGATCTGAAGTATTAATAAAGAATAAATCCTTACTCTCAGAACTATAGGGGTCAATGTTTTAAAAGGAATCAAATAAAATATATGTGTTATCTGGAATGAAAAATTTTAGAAAGAAATTTTTTAAAGAGCAAAATAAAGCTAGCTTTTGATAGAATTACAAAATTAATTGGTTAAAAATAAGTGCAAAGATATATAAATGGTCAAAAAGTACAAGAAAAGATATTCAACATCATTGGCCAGAGGAAGGTAAATGACAACCACAGTAAATGCCACATCCCAGTCATTTAGATAACTATGTTCCAAAAGACGTACTAAGCAGCGTTGGCAGAAATGTGGAGAAATTAGAACCCTTATACATTCTTAGGGGGAATATAAAATGGTGCAGTCTTTCGGGAAAACAGTCTGGCAGTTCTTCACAAAGTTAAATGTAGAGTTACCCTGTGACCTAGCGATCCATTCCTAATTGCACAGCCAAGTTAGATGAAGCACGTGTCCACACAAAAACCTGTACATTCATGTTCACAGAAGCACTATTCACAGCAGTGAAAAAGTGGAAACATCCCAAATGTCCATCAACTGAAAAATGGATGTATAAAATGTGACGCATCCATAATGGAAACTGTTGGGCAACAAGAATGAATTAATTACTGGCACATGTTACAACGTGAATAAGCCTGGAGAACATCTTGGTGACTGAAAGAAGCCAGTCATAAATTATCACATATGATACGATCCCATTTCTATGAAATATCTGGAATAAGCAAATCCAGAGACAGAAAGTACATCAGTGGTTGCCTAGGGCTGGATACATAGGAGGGAAAAGGGGAGCAACTGTTAATAGGCATGGGGTTTCTTTTTGGGTTGATGAAGATATTCTAAAACTTGTAAAGCTGATAGTTGAACAGCACTGAATATAAAAACATTGAATCACACACTTCAAATGGGTGATTTATATGGTATATGAATTATATTTTAATACTATTTTTATTAAGAAAAAATGACATCATAGATGCTATTAATTTAGACTTCAATGAAGTTTTTGATGGTATTGTGTTTTTAAAAACTTAGCTCAAAAGGCAACTATAGTACAAATAAAATTAACTACATTGGAAAAATTACCCCAACAGGTTATAATCTCCATCTTATTATGATAAACAACAATATATAGTTCAAGGGTAATACATTGCAGAGTGCTTCTGAACAGGTTGTTCAAAATTTGTCCATTACCATTTTTTAACAAGCTTGAGATTCCTGTAAATTATGAGGTTGAAATTAACAAAGAGACATATATCAAGAAAGATCATACATACGCATGTAAACTTAAAAAATAAGTAAGGAACAGCAACTAAAGTTAATTAATTTTAACCAGCATGGTTTTTAATAAGTGGTTGAAACCCAAAAAATTTTAGACTAAATATTTTTACCTATTTCCATAAAGTTACATTTTTTAAATCTTTACAGATAGCTTAATTGGACTTTTTATTTAAAAATTAGTGGATAATGATATATCACCTCTTAACAAGTGCCTTAAATCAGGGGTCCCCAAACCCCAGGCCATAGGCAGATACCAGTTCATGACCTGTTAGAGACCAGGCCACCACATAGCAAGTGAGCAGCAAAGCTTCATCCGTTTGTTTGTTTTTTTCTTTTTTGAGACAGAGTTTTCCTCTTGTTGCCCAAGCTGTAGAGCAATGGCATGATCTTGGCTCATCGCAACCCCCGCCTCCTGGATTCAAGTGATTCTCCTGCCTCAGCCCCCCTAGTAGCTGGGATTACAGGCATGCGCCACACGCCTGACTAATTTTTGTATTTTCAGTAGAGACGGGATTTCGCCGTGTTGGTCGGGCTGGTTTCAAACTCTTAACCTCAGGTGATCCACCCGCCTCGGCCTCCCAAAGTGCTGGGATTACAGGCATGAGCCGCCGTGCCTGGCCAACTTCATCTGTTTTTACAGCCATTCCATATCACTTGCATTACCACCTGATCTCCACCTCCTGTCAGATCAGTGGCAGCATCATTAGATTCTCATAGGAGCACCAACCCTATTCCTGGGATCTAGGTTGCACGCTCCTTATGAAAATCCAATGCCTGATGCTCTGTCACTATCTCTTGTCATCCCCAGTCGATACCATCTAGTTGCAAGAAAAGAAGCTCAGGGCTCCCTTTGATCCTATATTATATAACATATGTAATAGTATTTTATTATATATTACAATGTAATAATAATAGAAATAAAGCGCACAATAAATGTAATGCACTTGAAACATCCCGAAACCATTCCCTCTCTCCCTGGCCTAACTGTGGAAAGATTGTTTTCCACAAAACCAGTCTCTGGTGCCAAAAGGGTTGGGAACCATTGCCTTAAATGAAGGCTGGGATAATGATCAGAAATATTTGTATAGTAACATGGAGAGAACAAAAGAGGATACAGAAAACACAATGAATTAAAAAGCAGAGAAACTGAGGCTGCTGATTCCTAACATCTTGACTAAATAATGACTGAGAAATGCTAGGATGACATTATAAATAAGTGGAGACATACATGTAACTAAAAAGGAAAACAGCATTTAATTGGTAGAAAAAAAATTCCAGTGGAAACAGGAAAATCATCGAGAAAGCCAGACTGGACTCTTTCGTAGGGTTTCATCTCCCTGTTCAACAGCAAAGGGCCTCTATGCTGTCACTTTCTCTGAAAAGTTTTCAGATTTCTTTTTATCAAAACCTTCAGCAATCGGGAAGAAACTTTTCATAGCTCTGCTTCTGAGATGACATTTTGAACTTGGAAAGGAGCAGATGAGGGTCAAAAATATATGTCCCGAAGTTGCAAGAAAAGAGCACGGTAGAAATCATGACCCTCACTTCCCTGACTTTGTTTTTATGACCAGGGTGACTCAGGATCAGGGGCTGGGTTAGTAACGTCAAGCAACAACCCTATCATTGCTCTTTTCCAGACCCAATTGTTCCCTCTTCTAAACCCAAAAGAAACAGTCAGAAACCCAGGAGTAAACGAGGGAGCCAAAATAGCTTGTAATTGCTACTCCTAAAACAATGCACTTTTTGAAACAAAAATCCCAGGAGTGAATTAAAAGCTGTGAAACGTCTTTATGTTGCTGGTATCCTTCTGTTTCAGTGATTATTACATTTTCAAAAGGGCTCTGGCACAAGGAGATGATTGCTGGGTAGGGTATGAAAAGCTGACAGCTTTCTTAGGAATAAAAAATTACAAAAGTAAAATGTACAAGTTGCATATTGTCAGCATTATACCTAAAGGGATTTTGACCAACTGTGATGCTGCCTTTCTCCCATGTATTATTATTTTTATTTTGATATTTAAAACTTTATAGATGCTGGATATTAGACTTTTGTCAGATGCACAGTTTGCAAAAATGTTCTGACATTCTCTAGGCTGTTTACTCTGTTGATAGTTTCTTTTGCTGTGCAGAAGCTCTTGTGTTTAATTAGATCTCATTTGTCAATTTTTGCTTTTGTTGCAATTGCTTTTGGCATCTTTGCCATGAAATCTTTGCCCATGCCTATGTCCTGAATCGTATTGCTTAGGTTGCCTTCTAGGGTTTTTATAATTTTGGGTTTTATATTTAAGTCTTCAATCTATCTTGAGTTAATTTTCATATACGGGAGAAAATTTTTGCAAACTATGCTTCTGACAAAGGTCTAATATCCAGCATCTATAAAGAATTTAAACAAATTTGCAAGAAAAAAAACAAACAACCTCATTAAAAAGTGGGCAAAGGACACGAACAGACAATTCTCAAAAGAAGACATACATGCACCCAACAATCATATTGAAAAAAACTCAATATCACTGATCATTAGAGAAATGCAAATCAAAATCACAGTGGGATACTGCCTCAGGCCAGGCATGGTGACTCATGCCTGTAATCCCAGCACTTTGGGGGGCTGAGGCAGGCAGATCACAAGGTCAGGAGATCAAGACCATCCTGATCAACATGGTGAAACCCCATCTCTACTAAAAATATAAAAAAAATAGCCGGGCATGGTGGCAGGCACCTGTAGTCCCAGCTACTCTGGAGGCTGAGGCAGGAGAATGACGTGAACCCAGGAGGCAGAGCTTGCAGTGAGCCGAGATCATACCATTACACTCCAGCCTGGGCGACAGAGTGGGACTCTATTTCCAAAAAAAAAAAAAAAAGAGAAAAGAAGAAGAGATACTACCTCACAACAGTCAGCATGGCCATTATTAAAAAGTTAAAAAATAACAGATGCTGGCAAGATTATGGAGAAAAAGGAATGATCATACACCATTGTTGGGAGTGTAAATTAGTTCAGCCATTGTGGAAGACAACGTGGCAATTTCTCCAAGGCCTGAAAACAGAAATGCCATTCAACTCAGTAATCCCATTACTAGGTATATACCCAGAGGAATATAAATCATTCTGTCATAAAGACACATACACATGTATGTTCATTGCAGCACTATTCACAATAACAAACACATGGAATCCTATGCAACCATTAAAAAAGAATGAGGTCATGCCCTTTGCAGAGACATGGATGGAACTGGAAGCCATTATACTTAGAAAATTAACGCAGGAACAGAAAACCAAATACTGCATCTTCTCTCTTATAAGTGAGATCTAAATGATGAGAACAAAAAAACACATAGAGGGGAACAACACACACGGGGGTCTATTGTAGGGTGGAGGGTGGGAGGAGGGAGAGGATCAGAAAAATTAACTAATGGGTACTAGGCTAACTACCTGGGTGATTAAATAATCTGCACAACAAATCCCCATGACACATGTTTACCTATGTAACAGCTCTGCACGTGGACCCCTGAACTTAAAATAAAAGTTTAAAAAAAAATAAAAATAAAACTTTATAAAATAATGTAAAGTTAAAAATAGAATTTACATATATACACGTATATATTGAAAAAGAGTTTCTTAGAGTTTTGGATACATTAACATGGATTTGTAAACATATCTTGAACTCAGATAAACTTCAAGGAGAAATTTAACACACTGTGAATTGAGCAGTCATTGCTTAGTAGAACTTTGCTAATGTTCAACAAAAGAGGCAGGAGTAATCATGTTTAAAATGTGCTCCATGGTATTCTTCTTGGGCTGCAGATGGATTATCATACAATTTGGTGAAAGGGCTTTATACAGAGGCCAAGAGATGTAATTCCATCACGCAAGCAAAGACACAAATCTTCAGGCCCGTGTTTCTTCTCTGTAACACTAGAAGCTTTTGAATTGATACTTCTCAGGCTGCCTTTGGTTCTAGCAGTCCCTGACTCCAGATTAGTAGGATAAACAAAAAAATGACAGAAGAAAGGTGACTTTTTCCCATTTGGAAAATTATAATGACCCATTCAGAGCTAGAATCAAAAACAGCATTTAGCAACAGACCACCTGTGACTTTTAAAAATATTTCCAGTATTTCCTTTCTGAACATAGTCTACACAGAGATTTTGGTTCTGTTACTTCGCTGTATCTTCAACTACTACCTCTATAATACCCCAAGCTTATTGGTGCAGAAGAAAGATACTGGAAATCCCAGGCCTAGAATGCAGTGTATCAGTGTTTGTATTTGCCTTGATATCATTTGGGATTTCTGGTGCATTTTTAACTTTTGCTTAATTTTTAAAGAATTATCCCAAGGGCACTGACGTATATGGTCACTGAAGGATACAAAGATGAACGGAGCTTAGTCCCTATTTCCAGACCTCAGGACTCACAGTGAAGTGAAACAGGCAGACTCACAGGCCAGAAACAACCTTCATCATTAAGACTGTCACATAAAAACTGCACTGGACAGAGTTAAACAGGAAAGGAAGATACTTTCATCCTTGGAGGAAGGCTTGTGGGGAGGCCGGCCAATAGGCTTAGACCAGCTGCATTTGCTAATGGTGCTTATCAAAGTTAGGCTCTGATACAGTTTGGATGTGTTGTCCCCTGCAAATCTCATGTTGAAATGTGATCCCCAGTGTGCGAGGTGGGGCCTAGTGGGAGGTGTTTGTGTCATGGGGGCGCATCCCTCATGAATGACTTAGTACCCTCCTTGCAATAATGAGTAGGATTCTCTATTAGTTCATGCAAGAGCTGGTTGTTTAAAGGAGCCTGGCACTTCCTCCTCTCTCTTGCTCTCTCTCTCTCACTGTGTGATATGCCTGCTCCCTCTACACCTTCTGCAATGAGTGGAAGCTTCGGAGGTCTCACCAGCAGTAGATGATGATTCCATGCTTCTTGTACAGTCTGCAGAACCGTAAGCCAAAACAAACTTTTATTTATAAATGACCCAGCCTTGGATATTCCCTTATAGCAACACAGAACAGACTAACACAGGCTCCTACTCTCCCACAGAGACTGGGAGACCGAGGCAGTATCTTTCTTAATGATTACATTTCAAAGAGGTGGCTCCCAGTCCCGGTCCTGGAGCCAGAAATCCAGACAAGAAGTTGGGAGATTTACATCTCAAAGGGATAAACAAAGAGTTTACAGTGACAAGTTGTCTAAAGCAAATGCTCTAACAAAAGGGAGGCCAGAAGCCTAAAGTCAGGAAGAAACCTGTCTGAAGTTTAGTCAAGCTGTGGGGGACACGTAGGCATCTTGGCTGAGATAAAAGACTGTCTAAGAGCACAGAGCAGGAAGTAGTTTATTTACTTAGATGAGTATAAATGAGGTCTTTAAAGAAAGACCAAGAAAATGAACAATCTGTCCCCCATAGCAAATCTCTATTTAATCATTAAATCATAATCAAAGTTTTAGTGGGCAGTTTCTTATGAACCATAGGAAAAAGAAATTGTTGTGACTGCTGAAGCACTTGATTCATGATTGTGTGTGGTGGTGACCTGATTAAAATTAAATTTGTTTCTTTTGTTCTTTCTCTGTATCATCTACTTAATGATATAAATGTCTGTGAACTCAACATAAATGGTGTGAGTCCACACAACAGGTGGCTAAGGGAAAAGAAGGTAGATGATGGCAAGGAAGGAAAAACAGAACCCGAGAGAAGAAAGCCTATTTCTCATAGTTATGCCAAGGGCCCCCTGAGCCCCATGCCATGATTCCACCATCCTAGATGTTTACATTTGTCAAGACTCAAAGAAGCACCACTCCATCAAGGGCAGTTTGGCAAATGGTTCAAGAGATGGGGGGATGCATTCTGTTATCCAGGAAGGTGCTATTTAAAAAAGGTTGCTATTATTAAAAATAAGAGCAATCTACCCATTCAAAATGCATGTCTGTGGACCAGGTGAGGCAGGAGAATAGGGTCTGGAGGCAGGGAACAAAAGGCCAATCCACGCTGACTTTCTAGAACTAAATCAAATGGAAACACTTCAGCTGTAACAGGAAATATCCTCTCCATTTACGCCCTATGGCATACACCCAGTAAATAACTTTGTAATGTTACTTCAACCCCTTCATTTACATAGAGAGTACACCACGTAACCAATGGAAACCTCTAGAGGGTATTTAAACCCCAGAAAATTCTGTAACGAGGCTCTTGAGCCCCTAAAAGCTCAGGCTCGCTCCCAGCCTGTGAAAAGTACTTTCATTTTCAGTAAATCTCTGCTTTTGTTGCTTCATTCTTTCCTTGCTTTGTTTGTGCATTTTGTCCAGTTCTTTGTTTAAGATGCCAAGAACCTGGAATCCCTCCACCGATAACACAAAGAAGCTGTTTATTTTGTGTTTGTGTTTGTTTCTCTTTTGTCTCTATTCTGACGTGGGGGGCAATAAATAAAATATTTAAAAGTTTGGCTAAACCTATGTAACACTCTTAATTTCTAAATGGCAGTTAACATTATAAAGATACCACAATCATGCATATATACACATTAACATTGAGACCAATATTTAAGTAAAATAATATTCACATTTTCTTTCCATTTCCTTTAGTTTTTAAAGCACCAAACCCATGCAATACTAACTTTACCAGATTAAACAAAAGGAAGCACCTGTGATCAGAGGCTATACCTAATTCTACTGGGATGATTACATCACACGTTCAACAAGTCAAATTAATTTTTCCTCAAAAAATAGGGTTTTTAGGCTCTCCCAATATGGTACTGAAGTTTTCATTGAGGATTCAAAACAAGTTTAAGAATGTTCTTCTTGTTAATATACTTTTTTAAAACTTTAGACAAATTAGATTTTACTGAGTTTAATCGAACATTGAATAAAGAGCAATTTGTGGATCAGGCAGCCCCCAGACCAGAGTAAGTGCACAGTGAACCAGGGCTGCCTGCTGCATAGCAGTTACAGGAAAGAAAAGGAAAGTGAGTCTCAGAAACTATGGGCTGGGTACAGATTGGCATTGGCCTACTTGAACAGGGTTTGAACAGTAGTCTGCCTGTGATTGGTTACAACACGGCTGCGGTGATTGCTTGAGGCTGAGCTGGTTGTTACAAGAAAGGATTACAGTCTGTTTACCCAGCAAGCTAGGCTGCAGTTCCCCATGCATGGAGAAACCTTCAGGCCAAACTTAATTCAACTTAACAATATAAATTTTTCTGTGCCCTTATAACTCTTGGTGCACCTGTGAGGCCTTTTTTTTTATGATTTAACAAGACAGGTACAAAGATTATGTACTAGTAAATAAACTTGAAGCATATCAGCACGAGGAAATTAAAGCAGCATAAAGAGAAAAGATAAATTATGTTGTGAAAACAAGCAAGAAGTGAAAATTAAGAAAGAGCAAGAGAAGGAGAGAGAAGGAGAGAAAACGAGAGAGACAGAGAGGTGGAGAATGAGGAACAAGGTAAAAGACAGAAAAATAAATATGAAAAGACCTGTGTCCTCTCTTGTACCAACCCTTACAATCCTTTACAAGATTTGCCAGGTCATGCTCAGTGCATCAGGAAATGGTTCCACGTCCTTCAAGTCACGTGAAGTCCTATGCATATGTCCTCACTCATTCACACATGTTAAGACACATCATGAACAGAGTAAGGAGGTAGGAGAGTGAGACCCACAGAACAAGAGGTGAAGGAAGTGGACACGATGTAGGAGACAGAGGTAAAGTCACGGCAGTCAGGTTAAGGAATGTGACAGCCAGTGAGCTAAAGGGCTTTTACATCTTTATAATTTAGGACTGAAAATGGCCAAGAAGAATGTCAAAGTTGCCGAGATAAATATTAGAATTATTTCAAAGCATAGAAATGTCTGGTTGGATGTCCTATTGAATGTCAAGTCAATTTAGATTAAATTTCTCTTATTACTCTGTCACTAAAGTTTAAAAATCCACAAAGTACCTTGAAATGGGCAATTTACCAGGTACTTGCTGCATATATTTATGAACATCCCAGAATATTCAAGCAATGTCAGATTCCATCAAATATTGCTCCTGCTTAGCCAAGACTCCAACAGTTCTTCAATACTTCAGAGACCCAACAAGAAGGTGCAATAGACAGACCCTAGACTGATTTTTTAAATATATTTATATAAGTAATGTTCACTGGGAAAATATAAAGCATTGTTCTATTTGCCATGGAACAAAGAACAATGAGAGGCTCTTCATACTCATATTCCAGTCAACAAGAGTGCACGATCCTGTCCCTTTCTAGTTTCAATGACAGTATAATAAGCAGAGAGTAACCTGAAAGTTGACTTGACATTCAACCAGTCAACTACCTTTACTGAGGGCTGAATATGTGATATCCAATGGGCTAAGTATTTCACAGATAATTATTTTAATACTCCCAAGAAACTTTTTGATAAGAAATTCTTGTTATGATTTTATACATGAGCCAACTTTGCCCCAAATTATATTACGACATACACACATGCTCACACTTTTCAAAAGGAAAAAGAATGATTTGAACCCAAGTCTTCAGATCACTAGTATTTGCATCACATCAGTGTTTTCTCACAATTCCAGTAAAGTAACTCCAGGCAGAAGAAAAAGAACAAGCATTTCTAGGTGCCTTTGAGCTCCTGATTTTAGTATTTATTTGAAGTCTTGTCTTTCAACCAAACAACAATAGAATGTATATTTTACCCTATTAGACAGCTGTTTTAACTTTTAATATATAAAGACAATGTAGATTTTTCCAACTTTATAAGTAAAATCAATAATCTGAGAAGATTCACAGCATGAATCCTGTGTTTAAGGACTCTTCAGATGATCATATACCTTGGAAAATAGGGAGGGGCATGCACCCCACTTGAGACTCTGCACTTGCTAGTAATACATTTTGGGCTTTAAATTTAGAAAATTGAGATTTTGGTGAAGAGAAACATTTTATTTTATATATGTTTTAACATGCAGTTTCCTGTGAATTAAAGTACTATATATCAAGAAAATAAAAGCCATTAATGCATATTTTCAAACCCTTTCAAGAGGAAAATACAAGAAAACTTCTAAGAGGTTAATATCTCCAGTGATTTTAATAATTAATGTAAACTTATTTATATTCAGACTTCATCAGACCCTCATGCAGTCAAATTAAAGATTTTAGCCTTAACCATCCACCCTTCATCCATTAATTAATTTACTTGGTAAACATGTCTTGAACAATAATTGTGCTAAATACTCAAACACTTAAATACAAAGGTAGATAAGACCCCTGTTTTCAAGAAGTTTACAGTCTAATCGTTAAAATATGGTTAATTTTCTGATTGCCAGAAGGAACTATACTCACTATAATAGAATTTACATAAAGAGCCTCATACCAACAAATCCAATATACCAACTATTACTTTCCTATTACTTGATTTATATTCGGTTTTCTTTATCTAGCATATTATAAAGAAGTCAGTTTTCAAGTTGCAGCAATGTGAAGATGATAATATACAATAACACAGTAGTGTTATATATTTATAGATTAATGAACAATATTAAAAATTCAGACCATTTATTCTAAGAAAGAGCTAAAAATTAATCTCTTAGGCAGTTCACCAGAATCACATTACTTCTGTTCTCCAGTGAATATAATTATTTGAACATATTTTTTTAAAGGCCATGCATCTTCCAAGAACTTGGAACTCCATGAATTGGAGGAAAAAAGTATAAGAAAACCTACTTTGTTTGATTTTTGCTTTATACTGTACTTAGCATAATTAACTTACTGGAGAAAAGGAATTCAATTGATAAAAAGTAATAACTGCAATGGTGAGTCTTCTTGAGGGCCATAGGCTCTCAGTTGGTCAATTAACAAACCCTGTACAGCCTTGGAGCCTCTTCTGTTGATGGTATGTGAACTTCCTTGGTATATGAGTTAATCCACTTAGGAATGTGTCATTCAGGGAGATGCACCCCAGAATGGCTTCTCGTTACTATTTTGTGCAGTTGAACAAATAAAATATCAAAATGTAGATTCTAGATCTCATTTCATATTAGGTAAATCCTGGGGTATGTTAAGATGAAAGTGCTTTAAGTGCATTTCATATTTAGTAGTAACTGCGATTTCTCCAATGAGCTGACCTGGCAGTGCATCTATGGAACAAAATTCACCTGGTATCTAGCCTCAGTCAAAGATAAGTGCATGCTATCTTCTGAGTCGTGGTTTCAACAAAATCCTATTATCTGATTATTCACCTAAGCCAAGCTAAACTACAAGATTAGCATCATATCAAAGATATGAAATGGAATTGTACCAGAGTTTAGCAATGAAAAATACCAAGCAAGAAAAAGTGGGCCACGTTTTTTCAAGAATACAGATTTCATCCCAGTTTGTCCCATATTGCTCTAATCTGAAGAGAAAGATTCTGTTATTTATATCATTTTGACAAACCACTAAAATAACCTTTGAAAATGGGATGGCATGTGCCTTTAAAAGCTGACGGAGACAGTCCCGAAAAATAGTTTACCAAGCAACAGAGTCAAATTGTTGGGGAATTGCTCTTTAATACATTAGAGTCTATTCCTATGGCACTTACGCTAGCCAAAGTAATAAATATAAAATGGTAATTTTTCTCCATGAGCTGTTCTTGCTGCTCCCACATGATTTCATTCCCACCCAGGAGTAATATAACACTGCCTGCTAGCAGGCTCCTGAATTCATGGAAGAAGGCAATGTGCTTCTGCTACTTGGTTAAATGTACTCAAAAGAACTTAACAATTACAATTAGTCCCTCTGTTGCCCGGCACTGCCTGTCTCTATTTCCAGAGTGTGAGTGTCAATGGGGTGTTGAAGTGCCAGGAAATTTTCGGCCCCAATAATAGAGTGATCGAATACCTTTTTGTAACAGGCTCCTTGTCTTCCCTTTCCTTCCCCCCACTTCCCTGAAAATGCTGACCAAAGAAGAATGTCTGTCAGTCCTACTAATTTAAATAGCAATAACATCACTTTTAAGGAGAAACACAAATTTCCAAAATTGAGTCATACATGGAAAACAGTTTATCAGAGATAAAAGATGAATTCACATGGATAAGACTATTAAAGAAGGTTAAAAATTTAAGACAAGTGGGATGTTATAAAACTGGAGTCACTGTGCCTTGTTGCTGATGGATCATTTTCTAGAAACTCTAAAGAGCCGTTATTTAATGCAAACAGGTAGTACTGACTGCTTTGTTTTTCTAATAGTGAAACACTGATGTAAGTCATTGACATTTTATACAATTGAAGTTATCTTAGTCCCAGAATTTGAAAATTTGAATTTTCCTACCGTCTTTTATTCTCTGGCAGTTTTAAATGTGTCCTTCATTAACCGCCTATGTGCATGTTGCTAGGTAACATGATGAGAAAATATAGTCAGATGCTGATAATCTAAAAAAGGTTAAAAAAAAGGCTATATATATTAATATAAATATAATTAATATATAAATTAATGCACATTTCTTTTTTGTTTGTTCCCTAGTTTCTGAAGAGGGTGCTCTCAAAGAAAATGGTCTACTTCTAGTTAGGATTAATAAAGCTAGAAAGTGTCCACTTAAAAACAACAAAAATGGCTAGAAAAAAAGAAAATGTTTTCTTGAGCCTCAAAGAAAGCCACAGTTGCAGAGCTCCCAAGGAAATCCAAGGCAAGCTAGGCCTCCCCAGGGACATTTGAGGGAAGCATTTACTTACCTGCAGTAGCCATGAGAGTAATCAATGCCAGCTGCCATGCAGTTGTGTATTAGCCCTTTCTCACACTGTTATAAAGAACTGCTCAAGACTGAGTAATTTATAAAGGAAAGAGGTTTAATTGACTCACAGTTCCACATGGCTGGGGAGGCCTCAGGAAATTTACAATCATGGCAGAAGGAGAGGCAAACACATGGTCCTTCTTCACATGGTAGCAGGAGAGAGAAGTGCAGAGTGAATGGGGGAAAAGCTGCTTATAAAATCCCCATACCTCATGAGAACTCACTGTCATAGAACAACATGGGGGAACTGCCCCCATGATCCAGTCACCTCCCACAAGGTACCTCCCCCAACACATGGGGATTACAATTTGGATTACAATTCAAGATGAGATTTAGGTGGGGACACAGAGCCAGACCAAATCATTCCACCATGGCCTCTCCCAAATCTCATCGTTCTCACATTTCAAAACACAACTATGACTCACCAACAGTTCTACAATTTCAGCATTAACCCAAAAGTCCAAGTCCATAATTTCAATGAGACAAGACAATATGAGCTTGTAAAATCAAAAGCAAGTTAGTTACTTCCAAGATACAATTGGGTATGGGTATTGGATAAACGCACCTTTTCCAGTGGGAGAAATTGGCCAAAACAAAGGGGTTACAGGCCCCATGTAAGTATGAAATCTAGCAAGGCAGTCATTAAATCTTAAAGCTCTGAAATAATCTCCTCTGACTCCATGTCTTACGTCTGGGACATGCTGATGAAAGAGGTGGGCTCCCGCAGTCTTGGACAGCTCTGCCCCTGTGGCTTTGCAGACTGCAGCCCCTCTCCCAGCTGCTTTCATGGGATGGCATTGAGTGTCAGTGGCTTTTCCATACACCTGGTGCAGGCTGTTGGTGGATCTATCATTTTTGGGTCTGGAGGACAGTGGTCCTCTTCTCACAACTCTACTAGGCAGTGCTTCAGTGGGGACTCTGTGTGGGGGCTCCAACCCCACATTTCCCTTCTGCACTGCTCTAGCAGAGGCTCTCCATGAGGGCTCCACCTCTGCAGCAAACTTCTGCCTGAATACCCAGGCATTTCCATGAATCCTCTAAAACCTAGACAGTGGTTCCCAAACGTGAATTATTGACTTCTGTGCACCCGCAGGCCCAGCACCACCTGGAAGCTGCCAAAGCTTGGGGCTTGCACCATCTGAAACAACAGCCTGAGCTGTATGTTAGCCCCTTTTATCCATGGCTGGGATGCAGGGCACCAAGTCCTGAGGCAGCACAAAACAGCAAGGCCCTGGGTCTGGCTCACAAAATCATTTTTTCCTCCTAGGCCTCCAGACCTGTGATGGGAGGTGCTGCCATGAAGTCCTCTGACATGCTCTGGAGACATTTTTTTCCCCATTTTCTTGGTGATTAACATTCAGCTCCTTGTTACACAAATTTCTACAGCTGGCTTGAATTTTTCCCCAGAAAATGGGTTTTTCTTTTCTATCAGATTGTCAGGCTGCAAATTTCCAAACTTTATGCTCTGCTTCCCTTTTAAACATAAGTTCCAATTTCAGATCATCTCTCTCAAGTTGAAAGATCCACAGGTCTCTAGGGCAGGGGAAAAATGCCACCAGTCTCTTTGATAAGGTGCAGCAAGAGTGACCTTGGCTCCATTTACCAATAAGTTCCTCATCATCTGAGACCACCTAAACCTGGATTTCATTGTCCATATCACTATCAGCATTTTGGTCAAAACCACTCAACAAGTCTCTAGGAAGTTCCAAACTTTCCTATATCTTCTTGTCTTTTTCTGAGCCCTCCAAACTATTCCAATCTCTGCCTCTTACCCAGTTCCAAAGTCACTTCCACATTTTGGGGCATCTATATTGTAGTGCCCCACTCCCAGTACCAATATACTGTATTAGTCCATTCTCATACTACTACAAAGAACTGCCTGAGACTGGATAATTTATAAAGGAAAGAGGTTTAATTAACACAGTTCTTCATGGCTTGGAAGACCTCAGGAAACTTATAATCATGGCAGAAGGAGAAACAAACACATGGTCCTTCTTCACATGGTGGCAGGAGAGAAAAAGTGCAGAATGAATGGTGAGATATGAAACCATCATATCTCATGAGAAAAACCTACTCCCATTCTTTAGAACCCAGTTCATTGGGCTTACCTAGGACTGGGTAAGGAAAAAGAAAACAGAGACTTTCCCTTCCCTCACCCCTAGTAAGCACTAAGTAACAAGACAAAGAAGCCTAATACTGGGGGACAAGCAAAAGCCTAGAGCACCATCCTCTGTGTGGCATAAATGCATCCCAAAAAACAAGGGTGAATGGTACAAGAACAAAAACTTCTTGACTAGGTAACTTCACTGATGGATTCTACCTAATATTTAAGAAAAAAAAGTCAGTTCTACAAAAACTGTTATGGGAAATAGAGCAAATACTTCCCAATGTATTTTATGAGGTCAGCATTATTCTTATCCCCAAAGCCTACAAGGAGTTTATAAGAAAAGAAAATTATACACCAGTATCCCTCATAAACATGGACACAAAACTCTTCCACCAAATAATAGCAAATAAAGCCTAAAGCCCAACAGTATATGAAAAAGATAATACATGATGATAAAGTAGGTTTTGTCATGTGAATGCAAGTTTTGTTTCACATTTGCCAAAATTCAATGTAATTCATCATGTCAAAAAACAAAGAAATATATTATCATTGTAATAGTTGCAGAGAAAGCATTTGACAAAGTTCAACATCCATTCATGCTAAAAACTCTAAGCAAACTAGCAATTAATGGCAACTCTCTTAACCTGAAAAAGGGCATATATCAAGGCCTACTGCTAACATCATACTCTTAATTATAGAAGACTATATTATTTCCTTCAGATCAGGAATAAGGCAAGACAACTCAGCTCATCACGCCTACTAAATATTATACTGGAGATCCTAACTAGTGCAATAAAGCAAAGAAGGAGGTGGAAGGGAGAGAAAGGCAGATTAGATAGGAGGAGATAAAATTGTCTTTATTTGAAGGAAGTCTGTGAAAAATATCAAAAAGGGTCATCAAAAATATTACAAGAGCATATAATTTACCATAGCAAATTTATGGGTACGAATTCAATATACAGAATCAATAACTTTTAAATATATTAGCAATGAGCAATTAGGAAATAAAATTTAAAATCTTCACTTATTATGGCATCAAAAACCTGAAATGCTTTTGTATAAATCAAATATATGGAGGATCCATATGTCAAAAATTACAAAACATTATTGATATAATTCAAAGATGGCTTAACTATCAAGATATAACATGTTCATGGTTTGCAAAATTTAATACTGTTAAGATGAGAATTCACCCCAATTAACCTACAGAATTTGTATCAAAATTATAGTAATTGTGTATAAATTGACTAAATGTTACTAAAATGCATATAGAAACAAATAAGAACTAAAACGATGAAATGATTCTGAATAAAAACACCAAAACTGAATAGCTCACACTCTCTGATTTCAAGATGAACAATAAAGCTAAAATAATAAAGTTAGATACTAGAGAAGAAATATACATATATGTAAATGAAATATAATAGAGAGTACAGATACAGACCCACATATATTAAGTAAATGAATTTCAGCAAAATTACTATAATAATTCAATTGAGAAATTATAGTCTTTTGACAAATGGTGCTGGAACATCCAGAAGCAAACATGCCTCCAATCCATATCTTGCATCATATGCAAAAATTAACTCAAAAAAATCATAGATCTGAATGTAAAAATCCAAAACTATAAAACTTCTAGAAGTAAAAACATAGAAATGATTATTTTAATTTGACTAGAAAATAGTTTCTTAAATATAAAACAGAATCCATAGGTAAGTAAGAAAGGGCAAATTAAAACCTCAGTGAATGCCCAAGATAATTATTAAACCATTAATCAAAGAGAAAAATAGTAATGAAAGTGAGGATCTTCAGTAATGTTGAGATCATGAAACATGTGATATGATATAATGTGAAGAACAAATCCTTCCTTTTGTATTATTGAAAAAAATGTATAACCTAAGTCCAATCACAACAAAAGTCTGACAAACTCCAGTTGAGAGTCATTAGAAAAAAATTAGCAGATCAATACTCAAAGGGTGTCAATGTCATGAAAGAGAATGATGGAAGAATTATCACAGACTTCTGGAGACTAAGAAGAAATACCAAGTAAATGCAATGTGGTATTTTGGGTAGAATTCTGGAACAGGAAAAGGACATTAGTGGAAAAATTGGTGCAATTCAAATAAGGCCTTACGATTAGTTAACAGCATTGTACCAATGTTAATTTTCTGGTTTTGATCATTGTACTGTGCTTACATAAGATGTTAGCATTACAGAAAACTGGATGAGAGTTATACCATTTTGGGGATGTTTCTATAAAATATTCAAATTAAAAAGCTTAAAAATCACAATAAAATAAAGCAAATGCTAAGTAGAATAAAATTGATGAAATATTGTCATGCATAAATAATGAAATTGAAAAGTTATACTTTATTTCAAAAAAGCAAAATCCTCAATGAGATACCATTACATTAAATACCAATGAGAACAGAGAACAAAAAGAGAACTCAATATACAGTACTCAATATATAGTTACATAGAAACTATATGTAATGTCAATAGTAACTATATATTTACTGTTGTATTGTTGACAAAAATGCATAACGTAAGTCCAATCACTACAAAAATTAGACAAATTCTAATTGGGACTCATTAGAAAAAAATAGCTGATCAATAATACTCTTCAAAAGTGTCAGTGTCATGAAAGAGAAAGAATGATGTAGGAATTATCACAGACTGCTGGAGACTAAGAAGAAATACCAAGTAAATGCAATGTGGAATTAAGTTATACATTTTTGTCCATAATATAACAGTATAGTTACTATTGACATTAACATGCAGCAATTCTCATACATTGTTGGTGAATATACAGAATATCAAGGTACCTTGGAAGAGAGTTTGACAGTTTCTTATAAAGTTAAACATAAACTTCTCATGCCACCAAACAATCCCAAACCTAAGTATTTACCCCAGAGAAATGAAAAAAATATATTCACACAAAAACTTTTACATGAATGTTTATAGTGGCTCTATTCATAGACACCCAAAATTGGAAGTAACACAAATGTTCTTGTACTGATAAATGGATAATCACCCAAACGATGGAACACCACCTAACAATAAAAAGAAGCACACTACTGATTCATACCACACAGCTGGGTATCAAATGTGTTACACTTTATGAAGCCAGATTCAAAATGTTCCATACTGTGTAATTCTATTTATATTGTAATCTAGAAAAGGCAAAACTATAGGGACAGGTGTGTCAGAAAACAAATTAATGATTACTTCGGACTTAGGATGGGGCAGGTGTTAACTCCAAAAGGGCTCAATGAACTCTTTAGGAAATGGAAATTTCTGTATCTGATTGTGTAAGCGGTTACATGACTGTACGTTTTTGAAAACTCATAGAACCGTGCACTAAAAGGGATACATTTTACCACATATAAAATTTGCTTCAAAACCCCCAAGTTTTGAAAAAGGTAAATATCTTATGTTTTCCGAGAGATGTTGAAAGAGAAGCTCAGAGTCCAGAGAATGGGCACAGTGCTTCAGGCCTAAGGAGTAAGGACGAGCTGCCCAAGGCCTTTCAAGGGGTCATGGCAGAGCGTGCATGGTTTGGGCAGCTGGCAAGAAAAGAGGAAAGCTGAGCAGCTAAATCTTGTCACAAAATTCTACCATGTGCTTACAAAATATCTGATATTTTAGCATGCAGCAGTTCTCATAGATTTATGGTGTATTAAGTGAGATCAGGAAGACCTGCGTTAAAATTCATGACTCGACATAGAACTAGTTGTACAATCTTCAGAAACTCAGTTAGCTTTCTCAGTCTCTAATTTTCTTGTATAAAATGGCTGTAACAATAGTAACTGTTACAGACTGAATTATATCTTCCCCTAGATTTATATGGTGAAGCCCTCACCCCCAAATGTGGCTGTAATTGTAGAAAAGGCCTTAAAAAGATCATTGATATGAAACGAGATCTAAAGATGAGGCCTTATTCCAATCTGAGTGGTGTCCTTATAAGAAAAGGTAGTGACACCAGGGATATGCTCCCACGTATGAAAGACCATGTGAGGACCAGAGGGAAGGCAGCCCTCAGAAGCCAAGGGGAAAGGTGTCAGGAGAAACCAAACCTACCAGCACCTTGATCTTGGACTTCCAACTTCTAAACGCTCAAAAAAGTATTTCTGCTGTTTAAACAGCCCAGTCTGTAGTATTTTGTTATGGCAGTCCCGGAAGACTAATATAGTGTCTTTACAACGTTATTCTGAGAATTCTTGAGTTAATATCTATAAGGCCTGAAACCCAGTAAATGCTATAAAAGATTACCTAATATTAGTAGTAGGATCAGTATTATTGAGTTAGTTGTTGATACTGAAGTTTAGGAATGTAGCTTTGGATTACATCACTGAAGACCTTGAATAACATACTAGAATTTATAATATATTCAGGGGCAAGTGCAGAATTTATTGAAAACTCGTAAGCTGAGGGGTGACATCATCAGAGCTATACTTCAGAAAAAAAATAGTTATTCAGGAAGTTATAATGTGAAAAGACTGGCACCTAGGGAAACCAGTTTGAGAATCTAAGTGATATATGACAAGGAAGTAGACCTGGGATGAAAAGGAAGCGCATGTTTCAGTTAGCACCCACAAAACGTGGCATCCGAATCCCAGCCACAGAGGAAATGGACACATTATAACCACCGCAGCATTTTCAAGACTGGTTGATAGGATTTGGGATGGGAATAAAAGCCTCTAAGAAGAAGTAACGATCCCCTGGGGAGGAAGGGGCTGGAGTAATGAGGAAGAAAATGTTCTCAATTACAGAGAGAGTAAACTGCAGCTTCTGCTTGTATTGATTGATTGATTGGTTAGTAAACTGAAAATAGTACCCTGTATCCTAAGCCAAAGAGTTATTTTTGAGAATCAAATGGGATTATCCATGAAATTTCTTTTTGCAAAAGATGATACAAACACTATTAAGATGTCAAAGATTCAAATTGCTTAAAGCAGAATTGTTATTGTTTGGAAAGGCACAGAAATACTAAAGGGAGGAACCCCTTCGTGACGCTTTATGTTTCTCTTAACAGCAATGAGATGAAGAGGAAAAATACGATGCACTCTGTACTGATGCCCAAAATAGAAGCTGCATCTCCAGCTTTATGACCTGACAACGTCAAGAGCTTTGAGGAGGAGCAAGCTGCATTTCCATACTTTAAACACAGAGCGTGCTGCCTGTGAAGAACTAAGGGGATGGAACTGTAGGAGTCTTCATGAAATGAGTGAGCATCCTAACTCTGCGGTGGGAAACAAAGCAGTGGCCTGTGTAGAGGAGCCTGGCAACCCGGAGCCGACCTCTGTGTCCCTCCTCACTTTGAAAATCAGTTTTCCTGTTGGATGCAGGGAGAAAGACGGCTCCTTGGCAGGGAGGGGAGTGATAACTTGGACCTGGGAGCCAGGCAGCTTCTGCCAAGTAAGGAGTCCTCCATCCTCCTTCCTACTAAACAGCAGCTGCTCCATTCAGTTCCAGAAAGCCACTTCTGCAGTGAGCATTTGAGGACAGGCACAAAATGAAAATGGCAGATTTCATTCCAATTCTGGTAGAAGAGACGTTTTTAAAGCATCCCTAGTGCCTAACTGTCTTCCATCTCATAGGGTTAGGGCTCTGACTCGTTTCTATTTCTGCAGCTCCTTGGTCAGGAGCTCTTCCCTGGTGTGACTAGAATAGCTAAAGGGTGCACACACTTGGGGGCCTAGAGCAAGTAGAGGAGCCTGGGAGAGGAAGCCACAGCCTGGCCAATTCTTCCCAGCCCCTGCTGAGGATTCCAGCACTAACCCTGCATGGCCTGTCACCCTTGTCAGGGAGCATGGCTGAGAGGGACCAATGGAACTCTGGGTGCTATTTCAGCCTAACATATCATTTTTACCACCAGAGTACTTACAGGCACTTTTCACAAAATGCAAAATATACTAATTATAATTGTTTCCTTCTCCCTCTAGGGGAAGTGCTACCTGAGTGATGCTCAAGCTCCATGCTCCCAGAAAATCATGGGCCCTCAATGATGTACAGACTAGATAATTAATTAGACCCTTAATGATAGAGGAGCAACTGCCATTTGCTGTTGTTTCTTTAATATAACCTGAGGCATTTGAATTAGAGTGCACCTATTATCTAAAGCATTTGCATTTTCCAGATTGGTTTGGAAGGATTTCATCCTCTCTGGCTGGCATGCTATTGGCGTTGTTTCTTGCTTTGGCACAGAAGAGAGAAAAAATATGAAGAAACTGCTTCCTAACTATTCATTTTTATCAACCTGTTTTAACATATTCTCTAGTACTGTGGAATTGATTTGACTGATTCATTTTGCCCTTGTTTGCATTAGAAGGGTTAAATGCTTCCAAAGAATGGTGAGGATTTAGTTATAGAGCAAGCATTTAAACAATTCTACTGGACAATCAATGACAATATTGCTGATTACTTCCCCTGGCATAAATTTCACAAGTCTCTGCTTTTTCTCCTACTCTCTGCTTTCATGACTACCCTCAACTTCCTTGGATAAGAAGGAGTCAGCATGGTTTATACATACATTTATTTTACAGCTGTCCTTCAGCAACCTTTATTCTCACGAAATTTTTTCTTGCTTCAATCACCCAATTTCCACCAACGCACTGGCTCTTCTTCATCCACACTTTGTCTCTCCATCCACGCTATGCCTTCTCTCATATTTAAAGTTACTGAAAACTTCACTCTCATCTTTGACTGCATGTGCTTGACAAGCTATTTAAACTCCGGAATCTTAGTTTCCTCATCCCTGAAATGAGAAATTATGATTGTACCTCTTACAACAATGCCAGATATTACTATCACATCCTGACAGTCATCATCAATATTAGTAGTAGTATCATTTTCATCGTCAATATAATCACTAGTCAATTTACATTTATAACACTAATCCTTCAAATATTATGGTCTTAAACTTTACCTGTCTCCTAGCTTGAATCATGAATTTATTTTAACCAGCCATTTGTCTTGAAGTGGGATAATAATGCCTTCTCTGTATGTATTAAAAGTTGTTTGAGAACTAAAAAGAGATAAGTTACTTAAGTTTGCCTGATACGTTCTTGGATATTAGTTTTTATTACTTATTATTACTATTATTGTTACCAAACATTTTAAAGACCTCTGTTTCCCCAGGCCACTCCATTCTTAATAGAAACCATTACAATTTTATGCTCCTAAACCTTCACTTCATGGAGATCCAAACACTCATAATCATCAACATATGTTATTATACAAAAAGAAAGAAGAAAAATTTGTTTTTTGTGGACAACTAGCAGTATCTGCCTCATCACAGACTTAGGAAAGGGTAGAGCAGCAGGAAAGGACCGTGAGTCCCTGAGGTCACCTCCTTTGCATGTCACTGCCGTGCAAGCCAAAAGGAGACATACACTTATCCCCACAGCAGTAAAAATGCATCCCTTATTAGCTTGTCTTTCTTTGTTATGCCAGATAAAAGATTAAAATACATGGAGTAATTTAGAGAGGCAGATGTGGGTAATATTTTTGGATAAGACCATCTCACATTTTTTGAAAAAATATGTTTCTTAATTTTTAACTGAAAATATTGATATAACAAAAAACCATTTAAAATAACAGATTTGTGGGAAAAAATATGCACAGCCTAACAATATAAATAAATGCAGCTTATGAATAATTAAAATGTGCTTTTCCTTTTTGATTTTCAGAGATTAGAATTTTCTGTTGTCTAAAATAGTAATAACATTAACATCATTGACATTCAAACGATTAGAGAAAAGTTTCTATGGACTTCATTTACAATTCAAGTAAATCTTTATCTTCACTATTTAGAGAAAAATTACTGACAGGTGTTACCCGAAAGTTCCAAATATGATTGTTTTAAGTATTGGAAGATATCAAAGTGAATTGCCCTTGTCCACTGCTGAACGGGTATTTTTATGGCTAATATCTACCTATGTATTGTACACTCACAGTGCTCTTACTGTGGAGGTATGTGTGGATATTTCCTAGATTGTATAATTAAGATATAATGAATTTTGTACTTTCATAAAGTTTCAGGGAAAGACTAGATCTCTATCTTCTATTTCACTCTTCATTTTTATTAAAGTCTGTCCACTACGCCTATTTATTTATTTATTGAGACAGAGTCTCACTCTGTCACCCAGGTTGGAGTGCAGTGGCACAATCTCAGCTTACTGCAACCCCCACTTTCCAGGTTCAAGCAATTGTCGTACCTCCGCCTCCCAAGTAGCTGGGATTACAGGCATCCACCACCATGCCCAGCTAATTTTTGTATTTTTAGTAGAGACATGGTTTCACCATGTTGGCCAGACTGGTCCCAAACTCCTGGTCTCGAGCAATCCACCTGCCTTGACCTCCCTAAGTGCTGGGATTACAGGCATGAGCGCCACTTCGCCTATTTACATGGTAGCCTAAATGTCAGCTCTGCCTCTAGCAATAAAGATGGAATTCATAGATGCCCAGCTTCTGTGCCTATGGGAAGTCAATACTATCTCCACAGTGGAGGTGCATTCCCAGCTGCTTGTCCTTCCCTGGTCACCTCTGGCTCCACACTCCATTTTTCAGAGTGCAGTTATGGATTTTTCTCAAATCTCGTGGGCATTGATCATGTGAAACCAGCTTGACATTGTCACTTTTCTTCACACCCATGATGATACACACAAGCAAACAAAAACTCTTGTGCAAGTACTGAGAGTAGCAGATTTATCTGAATACTTACAGGGGCAGAGGATCAGAAGTCTCACATCATAGTAAAACTAAATTGAAATTGCATGTAAGACATCTTTGGTCTTAAAACTGTTCTTCGCCATATATATATATATATATATATTTTTTTTTTTTTTCTTTTTTTTTTTCCTGAACACTTTCTGGCCTCCATCACCATTCTTGGCTTTGGTCTCTTTCCTTTTCCTTCCTCTCTCTCCTCTCTTTTGTACCCACCACTAAATCCTTGGTCACTATTAAGGCAGAATGCTTTTATTCCCCCTTTAAATTGTCAACCTTTCCTTCTCCTCAAATTTGCAAATTGCATCCCCTAAAAAGTGAATTCATTAATTAGACAAAAACAATGGTTGCACCTTTACCTAAATATCCAGGTAAGTGGAAAATAACCATAAACCTTGATTAAGGTCATATATAAGGCAGTTGCCTCTCTCTTGTTTCAAGCTGGGTAAGAGGATGTGAAGATGGTGTGAGCCATTCTCACAGCTACAAATCTACTAAAATAATTGTGGAATGAAGAGCTATTCATGCTCTTTCATTTGTGACCTAGTTGAAAGAGAGGATGGAAAGTTCATTCCTTTGGAAAATATTGATGGATCACAGATGGTTTGCCAGGCACGCTTCCACAGAGTGGAGATTTCTGGAGGGAAGGTGGTCAGAAAAGGAGAACATCAAGTGAAAGGAAAAGGTGTCAATAGCTGTTGTGAGATCTTAGTTCTCGTCTTCTTAATTTAGAAGAATTTAAACAAGAGACACACAACTTAGATCCCATTTGTCAATTCTGGCTTTTGTTCCAACTGCTTTTGGCATTTTTGTCATGAAGTCTTTGCCCATGCCTATGTCCTGAATGGTATTGCCGAGGTTTTATTCTAGGCTTTTTATGGTTTGGGGTTTTACATTTAAGTCTTTAATTCATCTTGAGTTAATTTTTGTACAAGGTTTAAGGAAGCGGTCCAGTTTCAGTTTTCTGCATATGGCCAGCCAGTTTTCCCAGAACCATTTGCTGAATAGGAGATCCTTTCCCCATTGCTTGTTTTTGTCAGGTTTGTCAAAGATCAGCTGGTTGTAGATGTGTGGTGACATTTCTGAGGTCTCTGTTCTGCTCCATTGGTCTATAAGTCTGTTAATGGTACAAGTACCGTGCTATTTTGGTTACTGTAGCCTTGCAGTATAGTTCGAAGTCAGGTAGCATGATGCCTCCAGCTTTGTTATTTTTGCTTAGGATTGTCTTGGCTATATAGGGTCTTCTTTGATTCCATATGAAATTTAAAATAGCTTTTTCTAATTCTGTGAAGAATGTCAATGGCAGTTTGATGGAAATAGCATTGAATCTCTGAATTACTTTGGACAGTGTGGCCATTTTCCTGATACTGATTCTTCCTATCCATGAGGATGGAACGTTTTTCCATTTGTTTGTGTTCTCTCTTATTTCCTTGAGCAGTGGTTTGTAGTTCTCCTTGATGAGGCCCTTCACATCCCTTGTTAGTTGTATTCATAGGTATTTTATTCTCTTTGTAGTCATTGTGAATGGGAGTTCATTCGTGATTTGGCTCTCTGCTTGCCTATTGTTGATGTAAAGGAATGCTTGTGATTTTTGCATATTGATTTTGTATCCTGATATTTTGCCGAAGTTGCTTGTCAGTTCAAGGAGTTTTGGGGATGAGATGATGGGGTTTTCTAAATATAAAATCCTGTCGTCTGCAAACAGAGATAATTTGACTTCCTCTCTTCCTATATGAATATCTTTTATTTCTTTCTCTTGCCTAATTGCTCTGGCCAGAACTTCCAATACTATGTTAAATAGGAGTGGTGAGAGAGGGCATCTTTGTCTTGTGCTGGTTTCCAAAGGGAATGTTTCCAGGTTTTGCCCATTCAATATGATATTGGCTGTGGGTCTGTCATAAATAGCTCTTCTTATTTTGAAATATGTTCCATCAATATCTATTTTATTGAGAGTTTTTAACATGAGGAGATGTTGAATTTTATTGAAGGCCTTTTCTGCACCTATTGAGGTAATCATGTGGTTTTGGTCTTTGGTTCTGTTTATGTGATGGATTATGTTTATTGATTTGCATATGTTGAACCAGCCTTGCATTCCAGGGATGAAGTCGACTTGATCGAGGTGGATAAATTTTTTGATGTGCTGCTGGATTTGGAAAAAAAGCTCAACATCACTGATCATCAGGGAAATGCAAATTAAAACCACAATGAGATAGCATCTCACGCCAGTTAGAATGGTGATTATTAAAAAGTGAGGAAGTAATAAATGCTGATGAGGCTGTGGAGAAATAGGAATGCTTTTACACTCTTGGTGGGAATGTAAATTAGTTCATCCAGTGTAAAAGACAGTATGGTGATTGCTCAGAGATCTAGAACCAGAAACGCCATTTGATCCAGCATCCCCAATACTGGGTATATGCCCAAAGGAATATAAATCATTATACTATAAAGACACCCACACACGTATATTTATTGCAGCACTATTTACAATAGCAAAGACTTGGAACCAACCCAAATTCCCATCAATGATAGACTGGATTTAAAAAAAAATGTGGTGCATTTGTACCATGGAATACCATGCAGCCATAAAAAGGAATGAGATCATGTCCTTTGCCAGAACATGGAGGAAATTGGAAGCCATCATCCCTAGCAAACTAACACAGGAACAGAAAACCAAATACCGCATGTTCTCACTCATAAGTGGAAGTTGAACATTGAGAACACATGGACACAGAAAGGGGAAGAGCACACACCAGAGCCTATTGGGGGGTGGGAGGTGAGGGAAGGGAACTTAGAGGATGGGTCAGTAGGTGCAGCAAACCATCATGGCACATGTATACCTATGTAACAAACCAGCATGTTCTGTATATGTATCCCGTTTTTTGTTTATTCTTTTTTAGAAGAAATTTTTAAAAGAGAGACACCTAGCAAAGGAGATGCAATTTAATGCAAAGGAAAAATAATATTTTGAAAGTTAAGTACAGAATAGATAGGACATCCTAAGAAAGACTGGATTCAGGGCGGGCTACTCGTAAGAATGAGACAGCAGAGAATGGCACTAGGAAGACTCCCTTTTTGGGAGTCCTACATGATTATTCATAAGGGGGTGGGAAGAGACATTACTAGTAAGCATGTTCTGGGTGGTGCTCTGGGGGCACATGCCCAGTAGCTGTCCATGCTTGTTCATACATTGCATGTCTCATTAGCATCTTAAATCTCCACCAAAGGGTGTGTTTTTTGACTATTATGATGAGCAAAGGGCCGTTTGAGGACAGGTAAAATCAAAGTGCGCATACTCTCTACAGGGGAAATTCCCTGCTGAAGACAGTGTTGCTGGAATGAGCTTTACCTACAATGCAAATGTTTATGGTGATGATTGTATGGCCACCACGGCTGCTGCCTCCAGAGGATATGGTCTCCTCCTTGACTACCTATCCTGCCTCCAAGTTGAGAGTGCACTTGAATAGTGAAGGGTCACAGAGGAGTGGATGGAGAAGAGGCAAGGAGAACATAGCAGGGGTTGGATCAGAGACACACTGGGGGCAGATCACAGGAGCCCTGGGTACTGTTACAAAATCTCTAACTCTTAATTCTAGAGACTGGACGTCATTGGAGGGTTCCGAGGATAAGAGAAACACAATCTGATAAGTCCACTCTGGATCATGGAGGTTTTGCTGTGTGAAAAAATAAAATGTATATGAAGAGAAGGAAGTCATGACACCACTGTGGTGTCCTGTGGCATGTCAGGAGAAAGGTGACTGTGGATTGGCCCAGGATGGTAAGCATGATCTAATTTAAAGGTACAAATAAAAAGATTTGCTGATGGATTGAGCATAGGATGTGAAGAGAAAGAGGCGTCAAGGAAGACTTCAAGTTTGGGACCTAGGCACCATTTACTAATGTGGGAGGGAGGGTTCTTTCCGAGGAACAGGTGCGAAAGGGAAAGAAATTGTGGAATTTAATTTTGGGCATGGTAAGTTAGTGTTGTCTGTTATACATCTGGGCGATAGATCACTAACTGGATATGCAGGTCTGGAGCTCAGGGAAGATATTGAGAATGAAGATATATATCTGGGGCTGTCAGTCTATAGATAGTAGTTGAAACCATGGAATGAGATGAGACCATAAAGAGTAAGAGGGTGAAAAGATGAGTTGAGCGGTCCTCAAGCCAAGGCCTGGTTTACTCTGATCACGTGGCAATCACTGCTCATTTCAGCAAGAGCTGGTTCCATGGAATGTCAGATTGGAGAAAAACTTCATTCAAGCAGCCCAGGATAGAATGAGAAAAAGGAAAGGGATGACAGGCCTTACAGTAGGAACATTTCTCTAGAGGGAAGCCCAAATGAGGTAGTGGAGTCAAAGCATGTGAAGTTAAGCTAGCAGTTGTTTATTAATTTTATAAGCTGGGCACTGCCACAGCCAAGTTGATGGTGCAAGGGAGCAAGTAGCAATGGCCAGGGTGAGGACGTTGGGTCAATAAGAAAGGAAAGGAGCCAGTGCACAGTGGAGGGTTTGCTGTGGGCTCAGGTCATCCCTAGAAACAAGAAGAAGAGACAGGCATGCTGATGGGTTGGAGACAGAGTGATAAGAGTTCATAGAAAACCTCTTCTGTCAGTCACACTTTCTCAGTAAACTAGAAAAAAAGGTTGTAAGGCAAGAGAAGAATGGGAAGACTTGGAGGACAGAAGAGAAAGGAAAATTGTGTAATAGTAAACTACAAGAGTGGGGAGTAAATAAAAATTTAGCAGACTTGGCTGGGAGAGCTAGAACTGCTAGCTCCTTAAGGAGTTGATCTTGATTCAAGGAATTCAACTGCACACAAACTGTTCAAAAGGACGGAATTTAAATGTATTATACGGCATTAGCTTAACCCTGATGCTAAAATCCACCAAATAATTTATTTTCCTATAGAATTATTTATTTTTACAAACTAAGCATGCATGTTGAGATGACAGCAATAAAATCCTAAATGAGTTAGAATCAAATTGAATACTGCACTACAATTAAAGAAAAGTATGTTATTACCAGGCAGGCTTTATCCTATGAATATCATGAGGCTGCAATGCTCGAAACTCTACTTACAAAAATTATCAATTCAAAAGATCAATGATTATTTCATAGATGGAAATTTTAAAAATCAACATACACTCTGGTTAAAACTCTTATTTTCTAACTCTAGGAAGACTGTTTGGATATCATTTTGTTATTGAATTCTAACTCATTTATTTTGTGATTAGAGAACTGATTCTGTATCATTAATTTCTTTGTAGTGTCTGTTCTTTCTTTCTTTCTTTCTTTTTTGCTAAAGAGTCTCACTCTGTCACCTAGGCTGGAGTGCAGTGGGGCCATCTCAGCTCACTGCAAGCTCTGCCTCCCGGGTTCATGCCATTCTCCTGCTTCAGCCTCCCAAGTAGCTGAGACTACAGGCGCCCACCACCATGCCCGGCTAATTTTCTTTTTGTATTTTTTAGTGGAGATGGAGTTTCACCTTGTTAGCCAGGATGGTCTTGATCTCCTGACCTTGTGATCCACGCACCTCAGCCTCCCAAAGTGCTGGGATTACAGGTGTGAGCCACCACGCCTGGCCATGTCTGTTCTTTCTTTGAGGCCTACAGATTGTCAAATTTTCCATCTGTTTTAGAAAACAAGTACTTTCTAATTGTGGGGTAAAGAGTAAGTATATCAATTACCAGCCTTGTTTATTGTCTTATTTGATTCTTTTAAAATTACTGTTATATATATATTTTTTACCAGCTTGATTTATCATTTTGATATGAATGTGATAAATTCTCTAAAATTATGATCTAGATTTGCCAATTTCACTTATAATTTTGGTTTTAGAATTAGTCTTTCTTGCTAGGCTCAACAGGTCTGCGATTTTTATGTCTTCCCAGTAAATTGTTCCTTTCATTAAGTGATCATTATACTTAATACTGGTTTGGGCCTGAATACTTTAGTAATTTGAATATTACTCTACCAGTGTTCTTTTTGCTTTTATTTGTCTGGATTTTCTATCATTTAGTTACTTTCAAACTTTTAAACCATTAGGTTTTGCGGTGTTTGTGTATGTGTTTTAATAACCAACTTACGACAAAGTGTATTTCTTGCTGAAAATATAATAGATTTTGTGAATTTTCAACTTCACTAGATAATGCCAAATTGTTTTCCAAAGTATTTAAATCAATTTCCATCTTTCGGAGCAGTGTATTAATATGCCTCTTGGTTTACAATCTCAACAATATTTATAATCTCCAGTTTTTTTAATTTTTATGTTATCACGTGGGTAGAACATGTTGTGCCTTTATAATTCAATTTGAATTGTTTTTTACAAATAGACTTTGCCATATTTTCACATATATATTCACTAATGATACACTCTCTGATGTGACATGCCTGTTAATTTTTTTTTTTTTTTTGCCTATTTCTCAAATTGGTTACTTTGTTTTTATTTGCTTATTAACTTACTAATATGTAGGAGTTTTTTTTATATGTACAAGGTCCAAATCCTTGTTGATTTATTGGTGGCAAATACATCTTCCCTGTTTTGGGACTTTATCCACCTTTTAAAAGTATTTTTTAATAAAGGGAAGTTCTTAATTTTAAGGTAATCATGCTATTACTCTTATGGTTTCTTTATTGTGCATTACACAACAAATCCCTCCCTGCCCATAAATAAATAAGATATTCATTATTAGTTTTAACAGAATGTTTACTTTCCATATTTAAATTTTAATTTAATTAGAAGTATTTGTCCATGGTATTGTAGGAATTCAATGTAACTTTTTTTCCCAATACAAATAACCCATGATTTCAGCATTATTTGCTGCTTCTTTTTCCATTGATGCATGATCCATAGTGTCAGCTCTGTCATATATCATATATGTGCACATGAACAGTTGTATATATATGCTATCCAATATGGTATTTTTAATATATATATTATATATAATATTTGTATACTATCTTCTGCATTTTTATGAGTTTGTGCTGGCAGAGTTTAGGGGCAGAATGTTAGCTAAGTAAGCTAAGTACATCATGTTGGTGGAAGTCTCAGTAAAGTGCAGGAGATAGGAGCACATTTTCAAAACTTGATAATGAATATTTATTTGAAATCAACAGCCCTCCTCATACATAATGGTGGCCTTATCACTAAAACAAGATACAACACAAATTTGCCTACGGCCACTACTATTTTTGGTTTGGCTACATTTCTTTATCTCTCTGAATACAATTATAATTCACTTAGTGTGTTTTAATTACAGAAGTCCTCAACCTTGACGGGCATAGGTTCTAGATTGATAGGTGCCTTACCACTTTTACTCCATTTTTTTTCACACTCTTGGTTGTTTTGTAGTAGCTTTTCCAAAGAATTTAAGAAAAACTATAGCAAAAGACATATGGGGTCAGGAAAGAGACACCGTTTTCCTCTTATTCTGAGTGAATAGAGTGATGATGTAAATGTGCGCACAGGAGACCAGATTTGGGATCCCAGGTCCCCAGAGCTCACAGCCTGCAGAGGCATTTCCTCATTCATGCATGTGAGCTCTGGATCCCATTTGAAAGGAACAAAAATTACTCTGGATCGAGTCACTTAGATGGGTTTGCAAACAATCCAGATTTTCTACTCACATGACCCTCTACGAAATGAGCAAATTAGCAGTTGAGAGTCCTGGGCTTTGTGTATGCCTCTGCCATTCAGAAGTGGCAGAGCCCTACAGCAAATCACTCAGCAATTTAGATCCCATTCTTCATCCCTCCTATAGATCAATTTCCAGCTGGTATCATTCCACTTCAGCCGGAAGGACAGCCTTGAGCATTTCTTATAGTGCACATCTGCTATCAAGGAAACTGCTTAGCTTTCATTTATCTAAAAATGTATTTTTTCCACCCTCATTTTTGAAGGATATCATCACTGGACATAGAATTCTGGGAGGGTTGTTGCTATTGTTCCTTGTACTCTAAAGCTCTCACTGATAGCACCATTTCCCTAGATGGAGTGTCTCCTTTATATGTTTCTAGTTTCAAATTTTCTATCTTTGGTTTCCAGCGGTTTGAGTATAAAATACCAGGTGGTTTTGTGTCTTTCTTGCTTTGGGTTAAGTTTTTGGAAATCTAGGTAGATTTTTTTCAAATCAATTTTTGAAACTGTTTTTTATATCTTTAATAAATTATGTTCCATTCTTACCATCTTCTTCTGGAACTTCAACTGCACATATATTGGAATGTTTCATATTGTCCCACAAATCTCTGATGCTTTGTTCACTTTTCATTATTATTTTTTCTCTCTCTTTTAATTAAAACAATTTTATGGATCTGTCCAAAATCAATGATTATTTTTTTCAGTCATATCCAGTCTGGTGTTAAGCCTATGCAGTGATTTTATTACAGTTATTAAACTTTTTGGTTCTAGGTTTGCCATTTGATTCTTTATAAAATTTTCATTTCTCTGAAGAGATTCCCCATTCACTTCTTAAGACCACATGTAACTTTAATTTTCTGAATATACGTATAATAGTTGTTTTATAGTCTTTGCCTAATAAATCTAACATCTAGGTCAACCCATGCATGCTTTTTATTTTTTCTCTGATTTTATTTTATTCTCTTATTCTACATTTAAAATTTCTAATTTTTTTATTTGCTATACATTGTGAATGACATTTTAAAGACATTGGAATTTGTTGTCTTGTTATCTTCCTCTGAAGAGTGTAGAATTTTTATTTTAGTAGGCAGTTAAATTACTAACAGAACATCTTGAGCTTGTGAAGACTTCCTTTTATACTTTGTTAAGAAGAATCATCTGTGGAAACCCCAAGATATTCCCAAACCTCTTTAGATTAATTTCTCCACCTCCTCCATTTCTCCTCCCTCTGAGTCTTTAAGCTTTGTCAGGGTGAGTTGAGAGCAGACGTTGCTGTAGAATGTGGTTCTTACTCGGGAATCATGGCCTCTGTGGAATCTTAGCTGGATCCCCTGGGTGTTGACGAAGGGTTACTGACATCTATCCATTCTGGAGAGGCCCTGTTTAAACTGTAGAATCTTTACTGTGTGCTTAGACTGTAGCAGCCATGCTCTTGTAGGCCTCTGGCATTTTGCCTTGCACATGTGCAACCCAGACCTCAAGGAAGAATTGGTGGGTCCCCACTCTATCCATCTCCCTCTATCCAAAATCTCATCTTCTTCCTTAATCCTGTGAGAGACTGAGTTTTGCCCTGACTCCCTCTCACGGCACTATGTTTGGGAAAGTGTCCTCAGGCAAGAATGGGGTAATTTTGAAGCTCTCCATGAGAATTTTCCTTTTTTTCCAGGGATTTCTCTTTTGCACTGTTTCTATTCAATGACGGAAACAGGTGCATCATATACTGTATACAACTACATTGTTACTTATGGTGAGAGGGCTAGTCTCTCACTAGCCATCTTAACCATCATTTAAAATATTCCCATTTGGCCAGGCATGGTGGCTCACCCCTGTAATCCCAGCACTTTGGGAGGCTGAGGCGGGTGGATCACCTGAGGTTGGGAGTTCGAGACCAGCCTGATCAACATGGAGAAACCCCATCTCTACTAAAAGTACAAAAAAGTAGTCAGGCGTGGTGCATGCCTTTAATCCCAGCTACTCAGGAGGCTGAGGCAGGAGAATCACTTGAACCCGGTAGGTGGAGGTTGAGGTGAGCCGAGATCACACCATTGCACACTCCAGCCTGGGCAACAAGAGCGAAACTCTATCTCAAAAAAAAAAAAAAAAAAAAAAAATTCCCATCTTAGCCATTATTTAAAATATTCTATAAGTTTGATTTATTTAAACAAGATGGCAAGCAGAAGAAGAATGACTACTATAAAGGAGTTCATTAAAATATCGTTAATTTTGAATAGTAAGATTGTTTTACTGTTTTGCACATAAATCAAAGACAAGTCTACTAAAATAATAATAAACTATTTTAATTGACTGATTACAAAATCAATACTTTTCCCATATTTGAGCAAAGAACATATAGAAATAAAATAATAACACAAGCCCTCCACAGTTATAATGGGAAGTCTAAAATAACAACCATAAAATCCAAGCCAGTCTGGAAAATTTGTATCCAAAGTAACATATTGAGAGAAAATAAGAAAAATAATTGAGAAAAGTTGAATACAGCAATCGATATTCTTACCTAAGTACATTCTCCTTGGCCATACCCACCGTATCTGAGTTTCTTTCATAGCTATTTCCATACTCTTGTATATATCCACCTATGAATTTAAGTAAATGGCCAAAATATTAAATGCAAATTAACAGTGCTTTATTCTCTCAACAGTATTCACCAGAAATCTTTTATGTCATTAAGTTTTGACTTAAATCACCTCATAAATGGTGGCATGGGACTTCAATGCCTTAGATATACAATAACTTATTTTACTGACCCTCATTCATAACTGTTTTGATAGTTTGCAATTTTTTAACATAAAGAGAAAACTCAGGGATGCAAGGATGGTAGTCCATAGAATTGTTTAGCAGAAATATTCAGATTCTCACTCATTCTAAGCACAGGGTAGAATTCCACTGCCTGGACCTACTGGTCAGGTAGATGGGTGAGTTGTTAATAGAAGTGTCATCGGTCACCTCAGGGCTACAACACGAATTGCCAGCTTACATCCCTCTAGGGTGATCTTTTTTCCTCCATGATGACCACCACATTTGAGATTAGGGTCTTGGAGCAAGGTGGTATGAAGCAGAGTCCCCAGCGTACCTGCAGTGCTCACGAAGCAGCAACTACGAATAAACTTTGTCATTTTGAAGATGCTAAGGTATTTGCTGTCTGTTCCTGCAGCATTGTGTATTCAACTGGATCTATTCCAAATGATTAAAACATCAATATCTGTATTTGTTCATTAGGCCAAATGTCTCTTGAGAATAAATACCTGGAATGGTATCCTGAATCAGAGGATATATTCATTTTATATTTTATACATGTTGCAAAATTATCTCTTTACAAGTAGACACAATAAAATATATTTTAGTTTAAGTATTAGTATTAGAAGACACCCAAAGAGAGGATTCTTAGAAAATGAATCATTCTTTTAAGTGCTGATTTATACATGGAGGAATTGGTGTTTTAAGCCATTGATGTTTGGAGACGACGTGATGTGATATTCAAGGAATGCTCTGGTTAGTAGTTCCATGAAACAAACAGAGGGCCATAGGTCCTAATGAATGGGTGGAAAATGACTCACTGAAGGTTTGTTTCATGTTGGGAAAATGTCATAAATCACATTAAACAAAGGTTACTCACTATTGACGGAGAGGTGCTGCAGAGGTATTCGCTGAAACAAAAGTGTAAACCAATGGCATCTCAACAGCAAGCAGATGACACCAATGGCTCTTTTCAAAAGTCCTATCACACCATCACTTCCTTTTTTGTCTGCAACTGCTATTAAAGGGAATCTCCCTGGGAAGTGGTTATCGTCACACCATTACCTGAAGATCAATAAGGATTTTCTTATCATTAAAAACTATGTATTTATTAATGTGTGATATCTATTTTTTCTATTTTAAATAAATACATACATTTTGTGTTCAAAAATTGGGAAGAAAAATAGCAAAAGCAGTATTTATTCTATTTTTATTGTTAAATGTGCAATATTTATTATTTTTTCTCACAAAGAGGTAATATATTACTATTGCAAAGTTTATTTTTCAATTAAGCAAACTGATGAACTCTCAGGAACAACACTTTGGATGCCCCCTTGAAGGGTCTGACTCCCCTTCAAAGCCTGAATGTGCCAGTGCCAGAAACAGGTTCCCCAGACTCTCCTGAAGCCAGGACATTCACCTATTACCAAATTAAGATCATTGGGACCTGCAAGGGAATAATCTGGAGGCCACTGGAAGGTTTCTGTAATAAAAAATGCATGCCTCTGGATGTATATTTGGTTGTCATTGATGCCTGGAACTCAAAGAACAAGCAACAGGATCAGTCTCAGGATCAGTCTATTAAATTAAGGTCATCAGAGCAGAAACGTGCAAACAGCCTGAGTTCTCAATATCACAACTGAGCCTTTGGAACAACTCTGAAATTGCGGACTTGGGGGCTTCTTATGGTTTGAAATAATAAGTGCCTTTATTGTTTAAACTACTCTGAGTTGGGTTTTCTGTCATTGGATACCTAAAGAATCATAACTGAGAAATTCACCAGTCTGCATCTTGTCTGTTTTATCTTTAACAATCTGGCAATTGACCTAATTTATCTGACTGTTGTTTCAATTTGTAATACTCAAATTTATTTAAATAATATTTAAACATAGTATTTACTTCAATATATACATAAATTCATTCCTTGTTCTTGTCTGTTTCTTTTTCGTAATCATATATTTTTATACTTAAATCTGTAAATATATACTTAAATCTGTAAAAAGAATCAAGAGAAATAAAAAAGAAAAAGAAAGGAAAGGAAAGGAAAGGAAAGGAAAGGAAAAACTTCAATTGCTGTGTTGTCTCCAAATAGCTTGCCAATTGCCACAACACATCATAAATATAACTCATCATTTCCATGCTTATTTGATTTTTTTCATATCATATTACAAGATTCCTACATATGCTTGAGTGTATTTCTGTGTTTTTCAGAGTTTTCACTACTCCGATTTATGGATCTATATTTTCATTAAAGTTTCTACAGTATACAGATAGAATTATTGTGTTTTATATTACAGGATTGGGTAAGATGGCAGATGAAATATATGCATAAAGAAATAATACATATATATGATCTTATGATTATCTTTAATCAAATACATATTTAATATAAAATATATATTTTTATTTTATTAATCCTAGTAAGTAATGTAAAAATCAAAGGGAGAAAGGAAAAATAAATTCATAAGAAAATTGAAAACCCAAAAAGAGAATCATTAGGTATGATGTGCTGAATGGTGCCTCCCAAAGGTATCAGATTCTCATCCTTGTAACCTAAAGATAATACCTTACATGGTTTTTGTAAATGTGCATAAATTATGGATCTTGAGATGAGAAGATTATTCTGGAATATATGGGTAAGACCTAAACGCCTTAAATGTAATCTCAGCGTACTTACATGAGGCAGGTGGAGGTAGATTTGACGGACACACAAAGAGAAGTTCATGTGAAGACACAGGTGGAGATTGGAGTGATGCATCCAATTGTTCAAGGAATGCCTGCAGCCACTGGAAGCTTGAAGAGGCAAGGAAGGACCCTCCCCTAGAGCCTCTGGAGCAATGGTCCCCAAACTTTTTGGCACCAGGGACCTGTTTTGGTTTCATGGAAGACAATTCTTCCACGGACTGGGGGAGGGGAATGGTTTTGGGGATGATTCAAGTGCATTACATTGATTGTGCACTTTATTTCTATTATTACTACACTGTAATATATAATTAAATAATTATACAACTCATCATTATGTAGAATCAGTGGGAGCCCTGAGTTTGTTTTCCTGCACTAGACAGTCCCATCTGGGGGTGATGGGAGACAGTGACAGATCACCAGGCATTAGATTCTCATAAGGAGAGTGCAACCTAGATCCCTCACATGCGTTGTTCACAATAGAGTTTGCATTCCTATGAGAATCTAATGCTGTGGCTGATCCGAGAGGAGGCAGAGCTCAGGTGATAATACGAGTGATGGGGAGCAGCTGTAAATACAGATGAAGCTACACTTGCTTGCCTGCAGCTCACCTCCTGCTGTGCTGCGCAGTTCCTAACACACCATGGACTGGTAACAGTTGGGGGACACCTGCTCTAGAGGGAGCATGGCCCAGATCCACACCTTGTTTTGGCTTCATGAACCTGATTTTAGACTCCTGCCCTCCAGAATTGTGAGGAAATAAATTTCTGTTGTTTTAAGCCACAGAGTTCTTAATGATTTCTTACTGTATCCCTAGGAAACTGCTACATCAATGAATCAGAAACTCGGAGAAATTCTGAGAAATACAGGAGCTCAAGTGTATGGATTGAGAGAAAAAAGAACAGCGCTCAAAATGTCAACGACAAACAGTTCTGGGTTGTTCTGAGTTCAGAGAACCACATCAAAATCAAGCTAAGCAAATGAGATACTCAACCTTTACCCTTTTCTCTTAACGCTTTCCCCTGGCCTGGATCAAGCAGCAGAAACAAACTGCATGAAGTCCTAGGTCCTGGATCTGAGCAGCGAGTGTGGGCATTTGGGCAGGAAGCCCAGAGACAATGGTGTGTACCCTTGGTGGCTGCCCATGCAAGGGGTCCCCATATTCAGAAACTACCCACTGAGGCAACATCTACACACCCACTCCCAAATCCAAAAAACTGGAGCCAGGGTGGATGTGATCATCAGAAACACTGCTCACCACGAGGTGATGAGAGCCCCCGTAGGACAGATGTGTGCGCAATCAGAAATCAACAAATATTTAAGGAGAAATGTATGAAAAAAAGAGACTCCTAGAATTCAAATCATAGAAAAAGAATAAAGCATTAGAAAGCCACTATAGTATTAAAATACACTTTAATACTGTAAGACAAACTTTTCCTCATTCCTCTGTTTTTCATAATTTCCCATTTTACTATTTAACCTTTTCCCCATTGGCCCTGAGAATACTCCCTGGCAGTGCTTGTGGCTTCAGCGTTTACCCCGAGATAACTTTGCTGCAAAGTAGCTCACTTTTATTATTATTTTTGCATCACTCTAGTGTATTGACTTTGAGGAAAAAAAAGACATTATTCTATAGCATTCTGTTTTCAGTAGCAGCATTTCCATTTACAAAATATAGTAATTCTTGATTGTTGAAAACCTCAAATCCTAGAAAACATAGCATTCCTATGCATATGTTGACATTGTTCTCAAACAGTTGTTGCTAAAGAGTCGTTTGATGAATTCGATTTTTCTGAAATAGATGATTCTGCTGATTCAGATGATTCCGATGTTAGTTCTGTTTAGAAATAACTCCAAGAACAATTTTATGTGTTTTATTTTCACATTGAAAATCAATCAGACTTGCTTGAACCTCAAAGAGCATCTTTATGTAAAACTATTAGGTTGGAGCAAAAGTAATTGTGGTCTTTGCCATTAAAAGTAATGTAAAAACCACAAATACTTTTGCACCTACCTAATGCATGAGTGCTGGCAGTGAGCTGCACTCTTTTTTTCTAAACAGGATTAAAATACATTTCCAAATTATTTTGTTAAGTTACCAAAACACAACATTGAATTTTATGATCTACTGTCCCGCCCTTTGTTTTTCTTAAATTTTCTTAGTTTTTCTTTCTCCAATTACATCCAAGTTGCCATTTTCCTCTGCAATGTGTACGTGGTGTTCAGCTGTCCATTTTCTATTTTCTAGAGTTATTTAGCTCTTTGCTATCCTTCCTCCTAACATGTCCCAAAGGAAATGTATGCATTTACAGTGGCATCACTCAAATTCCATGGTACCACCATACACACATTGATATAGAAGCAGATGACAAAAACTGTACAAATTCACTGCCACTTATTCAGAATTATTACCTGGAAAACATGTGTAACTAAAAGGCTGCTATTAATATTATTCACATTTGATGACAAATTGCATTTACTTTACAAATGAAAACATTTCAAGATTAATTACATAATACATTGAATTTAGAGTGATTCGGCTTTGATTAAACATAGAAGATATACTTTAAAGTTAAAACATTTTTCATCTTAAAATAAACCATTCTTGGCCGGGCATGGTGGCTCACACCTGTAATCCCAGCACTTTGGCAGGTCGAGGTGGGTGGATCATGAGATTAGGAGATCGAGACCATCCTGTCCAACATGGTGAAACCCTGTCTCTACTAAAAATACAAAAATGAGCTGGGTGTGGTGGCACACACCTGTAATCCCAGCTACTCAGGAGGCTGAGGCAGGAGAATTGCTTGAACCCGGGAGTCGGACATTGCAGTGAGCCGAGATCCCACCACTGCACTCCAGTCTGGGCGACAGAGCAAGAGTCCATCTCAAAAATAACTAACTAACTAACTAACTAAAGAAATAAATAACAAATAAACCATTCTTTTGTAATGTAATCTATTGTTAACAATATTTACGGCCTTACATTTAAAAAATGTAAGATTATTGAACTCTAGACATTTTAACTATGGAATTTATTTGGCTTAACATATTCTAAGCCTTATTTAAGTTTTTACAAAAATATCCATCTGTCTATCTGCTTATATGACTAAAAGTTTTATAAATCAATCCCATTTCTTCTATATCTTCTGTAATGACTGCTGCCTGAGACAATAATATCATCTGGCTGAGAATTAGAAACAGAAAGAGAAAGGAGGGGGAAGGAGGAAGAAAGAATCAAAGAAGGTCAAATGGCAGATGGGAGGGTCTTCACCAGTCACCACCATCTGAAAAGAGAGAAGTAGGGATGTCTTCACCCTCCAGAAAGACTCAGGATGAACTGGCCCTATTCTTTGCTGCTGGAAGTGGTGACATTGAAAATAGTAAACACTGTATTTGTCTCGGACAAATAGAGCTTGGTAGAAATTTTTTTCTGTTTCAACATTTATTTTAGATTCAGTGGGGTGCATGTGTAGGTTTGTTACATGGATAAATTATGTGTCACTGGGCGTTGGTATACAAATGATTTTGTCACCCAGGTAGTGAGCATAGTACCTGATAATTAGTTTCTTCACGTCATCCTCTTCCCACTCTCCACCCTCAAGTAGGTTCTGGTGTCTATTGTTCCCCTCTTTATGTCCAAGTGTACTCAATGTTTAGCTCCCACTTATAAGTGAGAACATATGATATTGGGTTTTCTGTTGCTATTTAATTTGCATAAGGTAATGTATTCATGCTGCTGCAAAGGACATGATTTTATTTTTGATGGTTGCATAGTATTCCATGATATATATGTACCACATTTTCTTTATGAAGTCCACCCCTGATGGGCACCTAGGCTGATTACATGTCTTTTCTATTGCAAATACTGCTGCAATAAACATATGAATGTATGTGTCTTTATGGTAGAACAATTTATATTCATTTGGGTGTATAACCAGTAATGGGATTGCTGGATTGAATTGTAGTTTTGAGTTCTTTGAGAAATCTCCTAAGTGCTTTTCATAGTGGCTGAACTAATTTACATTTCTACTAGCAGTCTGTAAGTCTTTTTCCACAATGTTGTCAACATGTGTTATTTTCTGACTTTTTAATGATAGCATTTAAAAAATAATATAATACTCAGATATTCTTGGAAAAATTTATATCTGCAAACCATGATGTTGGAAATGCATTACAAAAACACAGAGCAGAAGCTACGCTTAGTAAAAATGTAATATAGTCAAAATTGATGAGACAGGAAGCTAGTGACAGCAGTTGGAGTTGGTCGGGGGGAAATCATGGTGAATGAGAGTGTTAGAAAGAGATGAACAGTAGACAGATTTGAGAGCCTTTCTAAAGGTAGAAAGTCAGGATTTGATTTGATGATGGAACAGCATGGAGAATAAGGAAGAGAGAAAACACAAATGATCCAGTAGGCAACAATGCCAATCAAGAAACATCAGCATTAATGGTATACAGTTCATTATTTTACTTTTATTTTTACTTCTGTTCCTTTTATTTTGGTGTAACAAAAAAGGTTGTAAAAATCTGTACCTACATGTCATCTATTTCAAATGTCTAGAGAAAAGCTGCATGATCTAATAGGTATTTCTGAAACAACTGCTTATTTCATGATGGATAAAATAAGAACTCTATCATTTATTTGATGTAAAAATAAAGTATAACTATATTAAAGAGTTAAATATGAAAGATGAAAATATAAAAGGGTGAAAAGTCATTTTGTAGTGTAAAGACATTGAAAAACTGATAAAGGAGAACTCGAAAAACTAAATGTCATAAAAATTAAAGTTCTATACATTTAAAATGAATAAAAATATAAAAGAAAATGCAAATTGTCAAAAATTATTATAACATAACTTACATACAGAGTCATATACATAAATATGAATTCAATACTAAATATATAATCATTTTACTGGGAAAAGACAGAGGCACAAACCTATAATACAAAATAAATGTTATAATGAAAAGAAATACATGAAAAATTTAACCATTAATTTGCCATTTACCAAAATATTTTTAATGATAATATCAAGCATATAAAATAGTCATAGTTTTAGAGTGCCAGGGGCAGGTGGTGAATGGTACATATTACATTTTTTGTGGAACAATTGATAATATTTGATAAAATCTTTTGATTTATTAAAGCAATAAGTCAAAATTGAAAGAATACCAAATGTATTTTGAAAGAATAACAAATCTTGAAATTTATCTTGAGGAAATATTAAAATCTGTGCTAGTATTTTGCTACACTTGAGTTCCTGATAGTTTTCTTTAAAACTTTTACAAAATAGAAACAATAAAACATTGTAATAATGTGATATTGCTCAAATGATTTTGTTCTTATGATGAACTGAAAATAGCCATTTAAAATGCATTTGAGGGATCTATAACCAAATCAGGGATCTATAACAAAAACCATAGGTTGTAGATATAGAGAAAGAATAATCTAATTTTCTGAAAAATAATTAATAAAGTATATATGTTATACAAAAATACAACATACCTACAGTTTTAAGATGAGATGAATATAAAACAAATGGTACAATATAAAAAAGACAAGGATATTGGTTTTTTCTACATGTAACTAAGTCATAATTTGTAACTTTCTTGTTAATATTATATTATCTACATTTTCCAAAATAATACCAGAAATTGGGGTATGCTTTATTTAAAACTTGATTGGTGATTGCTACAGGAAGCCTTGGTCTTTCCATTAGATATCTGTTCTGAGAATTAAGATAACTTCTACCAAAGTAATATTCCCTAAAATGCCAAGAGGAAGATTGTTTTCCCATTTCCTAAAATACTTGCAAATCCCCAACATAATTTCTAGGAGAGATAATCAGTAAAATATTCATCTTTCAGCTGACCTCTTAGCTACTACTGTTGGCAAGATTATAAGTATGATATTTGCTGTTTTTTTTTTAAATCTAAGATTTATTATGTAGTAACTCTACCTATATGAGTAAAATATAGGGTCCTAGTGCTAACAGATCTCACTAATCAACATAATTTTTTTTTTTTTTTTAGCCGGAGTCTTGCTCTGTCACCCAAGCTGGAGTGCAGTGGCGCGATCTCGGCTCACTGCAAGCTCTGCCTCCCGGGTTCACGCCATTCTCCTGCCTCAGCCTCCCAAGTAGCTGGGACTGCAGGGGCCCGCCACCACGCTCAGCTAGTTTTTTGTATTTTTAGTAGAGACGGAGTTTCACCGTGTTAGCCATGATGGTCTTGGTCTCCTGACCTCGTGATCCGCCTGCCTCACCCTCCCCAAGTGCTGGGATTACAGGCGTGAGCCACCTGCCAGGCCCCTAAAAATATATTTTAATACTTATGGTGAAATTAGAAGTGATAAAGCAATTTTCTTTCAAAAAGATACACTAATTCTGTCAACCCCGTTGCTACAGGAATACCATGGACATGCATATATGAATCTATGTCCCGACGAACCTTCACGCTGCCTTTAACAGCATGGTCTCTTTTAACTTCCTGTTCTGCATTGTGAGCTCGGATAAGTTACTAAACCAATCCTTTCATCATAACTGCTCAGTGAGAGTTAGCTGGAGTTACTCTTTATTTTATTTTAGAAATGCTAAATTAAGACTTATTATGTTCCAGGCACTGCTTGAGGTCCTGAACCAATGTTATCTCAATTCATGTTCATAAAAACTCTATGATGTAATTATTAAGAGTCACTGTATAAATGAGGAAAATGAGAATAGAAAGATAAGAGATGTCCCAGGAAAGAATCTTTGTTCCCGAGACACAAAGTAGATGGAGATCCGCTCCACAGAGAAGGGGCACTTAGGAGACGCTCCACTAGCAAATGACCCTTTCCTTGCAAATCAAGAGTGGAGGATGTGCTTCCCCAGGGAGGAAAGGGTGTGAAGCAGAGTTGTCCGCGTGGGATAGTTTTGACCCTTAGGGAAAAGCATTGTGCTTCTCTTGTCTACACTACTCTGTTCTGTTTCACCTTGTCATGGTCGAATGTACCATAGAACTCAACTTCTTACCAATCACATTTATTTTCATATCTCAGAGGTGCTTTATACTCAGGATGTCCAAAATTAAAATGATCATCATGACCAGCAATCTCCTCTCCAAACTGGCTTCTCCTCCTGTGTCCCATATCTAGGTGGATGGCACCACTTCCTACTGCATTACCCAAGTCAGAAAGCAAGTGGGCATCACTGTAACTGTTCTGTATCCTTCAGCCTCTGCATCCAATCTGTAGCCAAGTCTTATTGATTCAACCTCCTAAGTCCCTATCGAGCCCATGCACTGTGGTCAACTTTGAGAAAACCAGCCTGGCCTAATTGTTATGGGTGGTGATGGACAGTGGTCTAGGCCCAGACAGATCTCCCCAGCACCCTGAAGTGAGCTGGCAGCTGGAGCTGCCTTGGATGGAATCTCCCTTTGTATTCCTACGAATGCTATAATCTCAGGCCCTGCTGAAAGGCCTGTCCAGCTAGGAGTAGAATCATTTTAATCATTTTAAACATTCTGTTTCTACCTACAGGATGTGAAATAGCCATCCTGGTGTCTAGCCAGTTGTGATTATTTTTTATGCATTGTGGTCTCATAAGGTTTACTTTAACTTTGGTCACTGTTGATAATACTGAATATTTCTTTGAATAATATATTATTTATAACTAATTATTTCAACAGCAACACAGGCCTAGCTTCTATCTGACTTGCTTGACTTTCTTAGTGGAGGTTGGAAGGAAATGTGCTTTCTTTGTTGTTAGCAGCATCTTTGCTCAGAATATGCTGACATTATCTTTCAGATTTCTAAATAGTCTGCTGTATTGTTGGTTCACTCCACTGAGTCTCAGAGGGCAGCAAATCAATTTTCCAAGCCTCCTCCTGGCTTGCCTTGTTGGAGATAAGCATCGTGCTTCTTGTGTTTCTGAATCTTATCTGACAGCTCCCACTGCCCAGTGATTCAAAGGGGAACATCCTAGGAGGAGGCTCTGAGCCAGGCCATCCTGGAGTCTCTGCAGAGGGCACAGCTGCCGGGACAGGGCAGCAGCAGTTTGGCTACGCTTTCAGCCTCCCCTCCCCTTGCCACGGAGCACCCCACAGATACATCATTAGACTGATTAGCTCTGAATCCAAGTATCTTCCCTTGTCCTGAATTGACATCTGCGGTTTTTGTGATAACAATAAAACTGGCCTTTCTTAAAAGAAAACACTAGGCCAGCCTTCTTTGACAATCAAAGTATATCCACATCACTCCCAGGTACTGTTGTGGAGAGTTCTTCCAGATCAGAGAATAACCTGAAATGACCTGCTGTAAATCCTTCTGCAGACACATTTATCTTAATGCTTTCCCTCCCCCCAAGACTGCAGCTGGCCTTCATTTGCATCCAAAATTTACCTTCCTTCTCTTTCTTGAGTCTGGCCCTGCTTCTCTTTAAGGACTTGGATGTTAAAAATTGAAATTGCCAGACATGCCGTATTTTAAATTTATAGCAGAGCTCCTTAAGAAAATGCTTGCTGCATGCCTAAGCACCAGGAGTGCATAGTTCTCCCATGGTGCCTTTGTGCAGACAATCTCCTTTGCTTCTGAGTTTTATGACACGATCTCTGTTTCTGTGGGAGCTGTGAAAATTCTAGTATAAATGCCATCACCCAGGAGAGTGCTTTGCTTAGTTATAAATCAGTCAGATGAAGAAAGAATCCCTGCTTGCTCCACGATGTGGATGTGTGATGGATGGCCCATCATCACCACCATGACTGGCCATGGCAGAGCTGTCTGCAGTAATGCGGGGAAGTGAGGGGTGAGGCCCAGCCTCACCTGCATGTGGCCATGGAAACCCATCCTCCCCAGGGCAATGGGATGGTTTATAAGGTATAGAAAGGGGTGGGGTGGATGGGGACTGTGGGTAGGAAAGAAGGTCACTCTGGGTAGTCAATGAAGAGTCTTGTGTCTCCTCACCAGGGCCCTTTCCACCGTGCTACTCTATGCTAAGTATTCATTAACTACAACACAAAAAAAGCAAAAGCTTAAATCACAGTTAAAGGATATTCGCCCTCCTGTATAGGTAGCCAGAAAATGAAATTGTTGGGCGTTTCAACTTCTCAGTGAGTATTTTCCATTTGAAACTGCCTTATTTATTTAACTTACATTGACCTCTCTTTCCCCTCAATGGACATTAATCTGAGCCAGTTCCAGGTATGAATCATTGGCATGTTTAGCATACCACACAGATGCACATGGTCTGAAGAATATTTGCAAAGAAGCTTGTACATGTCGCATAGTTCTAAATGGAAGCTGCTTTTCCCAATGAGCCTAGAGTACTTAAAGTAGGCTATAAAATTGTCACAGTTTATAAATCAGTGAAATTAGTACTGAAACTCATTTAATCTATATGAAAACAGCAGCATCCGTAATTGACATGCACATATTCTATAAGGAGCAATATAAAGTTATTTGTGTGACCAACTGGTACACAGTTGTGGACCATCTTGATTCTGGCAACAATTCACTATGTAAAGACCACCCAATTTTATGTGAGTGTTTTAACCAGACAACCAATGCCTTTATTGGAATTTAAATTAGAATTAACCAGATGTGGAGCTGCAGGTGCTCAAATTTATCAACTCTAATACAACAATATATAATCAAATTGCAGGTGTTAAAAAATAGGTAGGACTTCCTTTTATCTTGTTATATTCAAAAGTTGATTTTTTTGTGACTTTGCTCTTAATCTGCTTCCCATGTATATTTGGTTTGATCAGAATTTACAGCAAATGAGGAGGGTCCTATACTCTTAAACATTACCTGTGTTTTACAATCCAAGTCAGATGCTTAGACTGTTGAAAGAGATGGTTATCCGAAGCAATGATACAAGGAATCTTAGAATCAAGCTGTCAGTAGGGAGGAGTCACAGATGCTGAATTGGTTGTATTTAATTGAGTAAGCCACTAAAGCATCTAACACATGCATGCTTCTCTATATGGGACTGATTTGAGCCTAGAAAAAAAAAAAAAAGCTGCTTCTAAGCTGTACATTGAATATCTCAATTTCTAGACTCATATTATAAAATTAGAGATAATGTTTACAGATTATGTTTGTTTGTAGAAGTGGAAAATGCCTAGAAATAACAATGCCTTATAAAGCATCTATTTAAAGAAAGTAGATGTTTTTTAATGAAAAATATACCATTAATAATGAAAACACATTATACAATTTAAATGTTGAGATCACCATTGTGTAAGATGACATAATAGCAAGATGTAAATCAATGTCTAATTGTTTTAGGTATAATTGTCAATGAAAATACAGGTATGTGTAATAGGAAATAAATTTTGACTCTCCTGCTATTTTCAAGGATATCAATAATCTCCTTCTTCTATGATGCACCTTTCACTAACTGCTCATCTTGTTTCGATAAGACTTTAGATGGTGTCTTAGTATGTGATTCTTTATATACCTTTCTATAAGTCAGTCAAGTAAGTCATTACATAATTTTAAATCAATGGATTATAAAACTTCAGAAAATAAATTTACTTCTTAACTCTGCTTGCTGTTGAAAATCCTTTCTCCTACCATTGATCGAGCACCTTCAGCAACGGACCATCAGATCTGTGCAGATTTTATGATATAGAGTTCTAAAAATTAATGAGGATTTTGTGAAAATGTGTCAAGGGACTTTAGGACCAGCCTTTTTGTATTTGAGTCATGATATATTTTTCTGCCCTAACCTATCCCTAGATTATGACAAATAGAGGGAGTGGGGGAATTCACACTTTAGTTCATACTTTACTAAAGATTAGCTGGCAGAAAACACGCAATCACCTAGAATTGAAACCTACATCATCCTTGCTTGACAAAACCCTCACACTACTTAAACGCAATTGCCCTCCTATGCCTGTACAAGTGAAGATGATTAACCTGGGGGTAGAGTGCACAATCTTGTTAACTGACTCCCCTGTAAATTAATAAACAATGACCTAACTGGATCCTTCATCAAGGCTAGTATTTCTATTATAATTTTTAGGTAATTTCCTCTCCAATTCTCCCAGATAAATCTTATATCTTCTCCTGGAAACTCCAGCATCGTCATCCTATTCCTATTCTCAGCTATTTCCTAATTCATTAAAAGAATCTGAAAAAATAAGAAGAGCGCTTTAATGATTTCCTAACACCACATATACTCATCTTTGCCCATTGTTCTGCCTTCTCTCTTCTTGCTACGGTTACACGGCCCATAATCCCAGACACGGTCAGATCCTCTACTGGTGCACTCAATCCCATGCCATAGCTAAGTCAAGGTCATCACTTTAGCTACTATTCTCACCCTCTCCTGCATGATCCATTTCCCCAGGTTCACTGGATGTTTCCTGTCAGCAAACATTATTTCACTCAATTTACAAGAAACAAACATAGCCTTCCTTGACTTCTATTATCTCAGTTACTTTTTAGAGGCACTTTCTTTCTCTTTAGAAATGCTTTCTTACTCTTTAAATTTAAACTTATCAAAAGCATTGCATATAGGTGCTACCACTGATTCTACTCCTCCCATAATCCTTGAACCTATGCCACTTGGGCTTCTGCCAACCTATTCCATCAATTGGATTCACTGCATATTTGTAAATCTAATGTTCAATCTTCATTTCCCTTAACTCCTTCTGCACTTGGCTTACCTGACACTAAATTCCTCTTTGCTCTTTCCACCCTGCCATTTCTTTACAGTTAACTTGCCAGATTTTCCTCCTATCCCTCCCCTAACCACTTAATTGGAGGGCCCTAGAGCTTGGTTGGTGCAATAATCTCTTCTTTACCAAAAGCTTGACAATTTAATCTCATGGCTCTAAAGACCACCCAACTTTCTGTTTCCAATCTGGATCTCGCCACTGAACTACAGGCTTGAAGATCCACCCATCTTTTTAGCATTTTCATTTGAAATCTGAATAGGCTTTCCCAATTCACCAGACCAAGAACTGCACCCTTGGCCCACTCTGTATTTAGAAACACATTCCTCTTGCAAGCGTCTACACATCCTGCTAGTTTGTCAAGCTAAAAAGCTTTGTAACTGTGACCGATCTCTTTTCCATCCCATCACCAGTGTTAGCACATTGGCCTCCATGGCCATCATATCTCAGCTGCATTGTGGGAGTCATCTCCTTTCTGGTGGCCTGACTTCCACACGTGCCCCTGCACAGTTCATTCTCAGGATATCATCCAGATTATTATTTTAAAGCATAAATTTGAACATGCCCATCAATTGTGCAAAACCTTTCATAGTTATCCCATCTTATTTGACTTCATTTGAATTCAAGCCCAAATCTCTACAACGACCTCAACTATCCTGCATCATCTGGCGCCCCATGTTACCTGTCTGGCCTTGTCTCACACGCCTGTCCCTTGTGGTCCCTCTGTACAAGCCATTGATTCCTTACCATGCCTTAGAAGTTAGACACAGCGGCCGGGTGCGGTAGCTCAAACCTGTGATCCCAGCACTTTGGGAGGCTGAGACCGGCGGATCACAAGGTCAGGAGATGGAGACCATCCTGGCTAACCCGGTGAAACCCCGTCTCTACTAAAAAATACGAAAAAGTAGCCAGGCGAGGTGGAGGGCGCCTATAGTCCCAGCTACTCGGGAGGCTGAGGCAGTAGAATGGCGTAAACCCGGGAGGCAGAGCTTGCAGTGAGCTGAGATCCACCCACTGCACTCTAGCCTGGGCGACAGAGCGAGACTCCGTCTCAAAAAAAAAAAAAAAAAAGTTAGACACAGCCCTGCCACAGAATCCTTGTACTTTTGATTCAGTCTGCCTGGAATGCACATCCCGGATGAGCTGCATGCATCTCCCTTACACTCCTTCATGTATGTGGCAGGTAGAATAATGCCCACCCAGCACCAAAGATGTCTATGTCCTAATCCCTGGGATTTGTGAATATGTTATCTTCTGGCCTTTGGGACTTTGCAGATTTGAGTCATGAAATGGGAGGTTATCTTGTATTATTCAATTAACCCTAATCTAAGCACAAGTGTAGTTATAAAGGAAAGGATGAAGCTCTTAAGAGTCAGAGAAGGATCTGTAACAATGAAAATATAGGTCAGACACAAACAAACGGAAGAACATACCATGCTCATGGATAGGAAGAATCAATATCATGAAAATGGCCATACTGCCCAAGGTTATTTATAGATTCAATGCCATCCCCATCAAACTACCAAATGAGTTTCTTCACAGAATTGGAAAAAACTGCTTTAAAGTTCATATGGAACCAAAAAAAGCCCACATTGCCAAGACAATCCTAAGCCAAAAGAACAAAGCTGGAGGCATCATGCTACCTGACTTCAAACTATACTACAAGGCTACAGTAACCAAAACAGCATGGTACTGGTACCAAAACAGAGATATAGACCAATGGAACAGAACAGAGTCCTCAGAAATAATACCACACATCTACAGCCATCTGATCTTTGACAAACCTCAGAAAAACAAGAAATGGGGAAAGGATTCCCTATTTAATAAATGGTGCTGGGTAAATTGACTAGCCATAAGTAGAAAGCTGAAACTGGATCCTTTCCTTACTCCTTATACGAAAATTAATTCAAGATGGATTAGAGACTTAAATGTTAGACCTAATACCATAAAAACCCTAGAAGAAAACCTAGGTAATACCATTCAGGACATAGGCATGGGCAAGGACTTCATGTCTAAAACACCAAAAGCAACGGCAACAAAAGCCAAAATTGACAAATGGGATCTAATTAAACTAAAAAGCTTCTGCACAGCAAAAGAACTACCATCAGAGTGAACAGGCAACCTAGAGAATGGGAGAAAATTTTTGCAATCTACTCATCAGACAAAGGGCTAATATCCAGAACCTACAAAGAACTCAAACACATTTACAAGAAAAAAACAAACAACCCCATCAAAAAGTGGGCAAAGGATATGAACAGACATTTCTCAAAAGAAGACATTCATACAGCCAACAGACACATGAAAAAATGCTCATCACCACTGGCCATCAGAGAAATGCAAATCAAAACCACAATGAGATACCATCTCACACCAGTTAGAATGGCAATCATTAAAAAGTCAGGAAACAACAGGTGTTGGAGAGGATGTGGAGAAATAGGAACACTTTTACACTGTTAGTGGGATTGTAAACTCATTCAACCATTATGGAAAACAGTATGGCGATTCCTCAAGGATCTAGAACTAGAAGTACCATATGACCCAGCCATCCCATTACTGGGTATATACCCAAAGGATTATAAATCATGCTGCTATAAAGACACATGCACACGTATGTTTATTGCGGCACTATTCACAATAGCAAAGACTTGGAATCAACCCAAATGTCCATCAGTGACAGACTGGATTAAGAAAATGTGGCACATATACACCATGGAATACTATGCAGCCATCAAAAAGGATGAGTTTGTGTCCTTTGTAGGGACATGGATGCAGCTGGAAACCATCTTTCTTAGCAAACTATCTCAAGAACAGAAAACCAAACACCACATGTTCTCACTCGTAGGTGGGAACTGAACAATGAGATCACTTGGACTCAGGAAGGGGAACATCACACACTGGGGCCTATCATGGGGAAGGGGGAGGGGGGAGGGATTGCATTGGGAGTTATACCTGATGTAAATGACGAGTTGATGGGTGCTGACGAGTTGATGGGTGCAGCACGCCAACATGGCACAAGTATACATATGTAACAAACCTGCACGTTATGCACATGTACCCTAGAACTTAAAGTATAATAATAAAAATTTAAAAAAAAAAAGAAAATATAGGTCAGAGAAACATTCAAAGATTCAGGGTTGTCAGTCTTGAAGATGGAAGAAGGTGCCACAAGGCAAGAAACGTAGACAGACTCTGGAAGCTGACAGGTAAGGAAATGGAAGAACACAGCCCTGCTGAGACCTTGAGTTTTTAGTGAAACTGATTTAGGGCTTCCGATTTCTAGAACTGCAAGGCAATTAATTTGTGTTTTAGGCCAAAGCATTTGTGATCATTTGTTAAGGCAACAATAACAAACGGATACAACATATTTGATGAAAGTCATATTTTCTGTGAGACCTTTTGTGATCGATTCTGTTAAAATTATACATGATCCTTCCTAACTTGATTCACTTATTTTCATGTGTTAATTTTTTCTATAATAAGTATTAACAGCTGATATTTTGTTTATTTTCTTTCTCTGCATTCCAAGTAGAATCTAAACTCCATGAGAGAATAAATGCTGACTTTTTGGTTCACTGCCATTTTGCCAACACCTAGAATAGCACCACCCCGATGTCCATGCTCAGGACATGTTTCTATCAATGGTGAACATGGATGGAAATGGACACTGTGGATGGCTGGCCCATCAGGTGGAGAAGCATTTCATAACCTTCGTCTGTGCCACTCCTCTATTTGTCACTGCTGGTTCCTTTATGGTTCTGAAATCTCCTGTCCATATCTTTACTATGACACTTGCACATTGTTTTATATTTAGTTATTTATGTTCACATTGAGCCAGAGGAGCAGGGCCACGCTTATCTTTGCATTACAGCTCCAAGCACAATGCCAGCCATGCAGTAGTGTCTCCAAATCTGACCAATTGGTGCAAAATCAACACCTTTAGCATATGTACTGTATTCGTCTGCTTTCATGCTGTCATTAAAAACATACCTGACTCTGGGTAATTTATAAAGGAAAGAAGTTTAATTCACTTGCAGTTCCACATGGCTGGGGAGAACTCAGGAAACTTGTAATTATGGAGGAAATGGAAGCAAACATGTCCTTCTTCACGTGGGAGCAGGAAAAAGAAGTGCCAAGCAAAGAGGGAGAAATCCCTTATAAAACCACCATATTTTGTGAGAACTCACTCACTATCACAAGAACAGCAGCATGGGTGTGAGTGTCCCCATGATTCAGTTACCTCCAACCAGGTCCTTCCCATGACATGTGGGGATTATTGTCACTACAATTTAAGATGTGATTTGGGTGGGGACACAAAGCCTAATCATATAATTTAACCCCGATCTCTCCCAAATCTGATGTCTTCATATTTCTAAACATAATCATGCCTTCCCAACAGTCCCCCAGAGTCTTAGCTGATTCTAGCATTAAACCAAAAGTATAAGTCCAAAGTCCAATCAGAGACAAGGCAAGTCCCTTTTGTCTATGAGCCTGTAAAATCAAAAGCAAGTTACTTACCTCCTAGATACAATGGAAGTACAGGCATTGGGTAAATACTCCCACTCCAAATGGGAGAGAATGGACAAAGCAAAGGGGCTACAGACCCCATGCAAGTCCAAAATCCAGTGGGGCATTCAAATCTTAAAGCTTCAAAATGATCTCCTTTGACTCCAAGTCTCACATCCAGGTCATACTGATGCAAAAGGTGGGCTCTCATGGCCTTGGGCAGCTCCATCTCTGTGACTTTGCAGAGTACAACCCCACTTCTGGGTGCCTTCATAGGCTGGCATTGAGTCCCTGAGGTTTTTCCAGGTGCATGGTGTAAGCTGTCAGTGGATCTACCATTCTGCAGCCTGGAGAAAGGTGGCCCTCTTCTCACAGCTCCACTAGGCAGTGCACCAGTGGGGACTCTGTGTGGGGGCTCCGACCCCACATTTCCCTTCCACACTGCCCTAGCAAAGGTTTTTCATGAGGGCTCCAGCCCTATAGCAAACTTCCACCTGGACATCCTGGTGTTTCCATACATCCTTTGAAATCTAGGTGGAGGTTCCCTAACCTAAATTCTATACTTATTTGCACCCACAGGCTCAATACTACATGGAAGCTGTGAAGGTTTGAAGCTTGCACCCTCTGAAGACATGGCCTGAGCTGTACCTTGGCCTGCTTTGGCCATGGCTGGAATGCAGGGGACCAAGTCCTGAGATTGCACAAAGTAGCAAGGCCCTGGGCCCACCAACACACAAACCACATTTTGCCTCTCAGGCCTCCAGGTTTGTGATGGGAGGGGCTTCCACAAAAACCACTCACAGGCCCTGGAGACATTTCCCCATTGTCTTGACAATTAACATTTGGCTCCCCATTACTTAGACAAGTTTATGCTGTTGACTTGAATTTCTCCTCAGAAATTTTTTTTATCTATTGCATCATCAGGCTGCAAATTTTCTGAACTTTTATGCTCTGCTTCTCTTTCAAACATAAGTTCCAATTCCAAACCATCTCTTTGTGAATACATAAAACTGAATGCTTTTAACAAGACCCACGTCACCTCTTGAATGCTTTGCTGCTTAGAAATTTCTTCTGCCAGATAACCTAAATCATGTCTCTCAGTTTCAAAGTTCTGCAGATCTCTAGGGCAGAGGCAAAATGCCATCAGTTTCTTTGCTAGAACATAGCAAGTGTCACCTTTATTACAGTTCCCAACAAGTTCCTCACCTCCATCTGAGACCATCTCAGCCCAGACTTCATTTTCCATATAATTATCAGCATTTTAGCCAAAGCCATTCAACAAGTCTCTAGGAAGTTGCAAACTTCCCCACACATTTGTCTTCTGAGCCCTCCAAGTCTCTAGGAAGTTTCCAACTTTGCCACATTTTCCTGTCGTCTGAGCTCTCCAAAGTGTTCCAACCTCTGCCTGTTACCCAGTTCCACAGTTGCTTTCACATTTTTGGGTATATTTAGAGCAGCACCCCACTACCCAGTACCAAATTACCTGTATCAGTCCATTCTCATACTGCTAATAAAGACATACCCAAGACTGTGTAATTTATAAAGGAAACATGTTTAATTGACTCACAGTTCCACATGACTGGGGAGGCCTCAGGAAACTTACTATCATGGCAGAATGAGAAGCAAACACATCTTTCTTCACATGGCAGCAGGAAGAAGTGCTGAGCCAAGAAAGAAAAGCCTCTTAAATAAACCATGAAATCTCATGAGAACTATCACAAGAACAGTAGGATAGGGGTAATCACTGCCATGATTCAGTTACCTGCTACCAGGTCCCTCCCACAACATGTGGGGATTATGTAAACTATATTTCAAGATGAGATTTGGGTGGGGACACAGCAAAAACTTATCACATACATAAAAGGTAGTGAAGACGACTGCACTCTAAGATCTCCCCACCTTAGAAATTGAGTCCACATTCTACCAATTTCTAGCCATAATATATTGGACAACTCACTAAACTTTTCTGGGACTAACTTGCATTAACTATAAAATTTAACCTATCACAGTGTTAAGTTTCAGGTAAATTAATATATGTGCTCTTTCTTTGTTAACTACAAAGTACTGTAAACTTATAAGCTTATAATATCATAGGCCAGAATCAAATAGGAAATAATTTGATGGCTAATGGTGGATATCTCCTTTTTATAGAAATATTTATAGCCTCTTAGTCAATCACACTTGCTACCATGGCCTTCATTTTCATCTACAAATTGACAATGATCAAATTTAGATCTTCATCCCTGAGTTTTCTCTTAGGTTTGGGAATAGACATTCATTCATCACTAAATGCAGTTGTGGAAGTTGGCATGGCTAAAATGTATCCCATTCACATCTGTCAGTTCAACATGCTATTGGATATATATTTATTGTGTGACTCCAATGTACTATAGACTCTGCTGTGGACATTAAAGTATTCTATCAGCAGAGTGTGATGGTCCTTTGCACGTTGAAGGATCACTCCAATTGCAGTGTGCAGGGCAGATGTAAGACCAGGCCCAAGGCATGAAGATAAATTAAGTTGCCCTTAGAGCAATCTAAACAGGGTATATTATCTCTCTCACTAAGGACATTGGTACTATGGTTTTAGTGACATTAACAGGACTAGAGAAACTCTGAGAAAACAAAATATGTCGATTTGTTGCTTGGTACTGTAGATGAGGCAAGAAGTGGAATTGAAAACCACTCACGGGATCTAGCCTGAGTTTTTAGATGGTTCGTGATAGTAACTATGACAGAAAATGCCAGAGAATGAATCAGTTTAGGAGGAGGATTATTAATCTAATATATGACAAGTTATTTTGGCAGAATGACTCTAAGTATCTTAGGAACATGTGGAACAATCCAGTGATGTTTGCGCTGTGGATAAATAACAGGGCTTTTTAATTTTTTCTGAGGCACTACTGAGCTAACTTGTATTAACAAGTTCTTAGTTTTGATGAGCAGAGCAGACATTTCCCTCTATATCAACACATTTAAACACCTAAGAGTTGGAGAATAAAACTGAAGAAGTGACCTTATCCTCTTGAGTGATTTATTAATATACGTTTAGTGCCCAGTGGCAGATTTCCATCTTTCTAGTTAATGAAGAAACTTAAGCATTCAGAGTCCCAAAGGGCCTTTCTAACAACTCTGATAAGCACTAAAATAACTCTTCTCCATTAGACATTGCAAATAGAACCATCACAACACATCATAATGAAAAAGTGTGTCATATATTGATGTTCTTACTACCACTGGATCTTCATTAACACACATTGTAGATACTTTTTCTGAAATATCATACCATTTTCCTAGGCTAAATGCATTTTGGAGAAGAGATATGCCAGATTTGATGTGACAAGCGCTATTTTGCAATTATTGTGTGTCTCAGACACTGACATCCTCTAATTCACACTCATGACATTCTTGTGCATGTAGGATTATTAGCAATTATTTTTTCAGATGAGAAAATTGGATCAATGAGTGAACTGACAATCAAAGTAGCCCACAGTCTTAAGTTCAAATCTAGGCTTCAGCAAGTTACTTAATCTCTTTGTGCCTCAATTTACTCATTAATAAACAAGACTACCTACATAAGAATATTTTAAAAAATAAATAGCTCATGCTTTTCATTAGTACTTAGTGCTGGGTATTTAATGAGTGCTAGTCACCTTCTCTACCACCACTTACACTATGCTGTCTTCGTCAACTCAAACCTGAGTGTAATGCATGTAAAGAATTATTTGCATACTTCTCAAGGCACCATGTATCCTAAAGTCTATAGATAATGTTTTGGGGGGTGTAAGGCAATGCTCAAGATACAAGTAATTGCAATAAAAGCAAAAATTGACAATGGGATCTAATGAACCTTAAGAGCTTCTGGACAGCAAAAGAAACTATCATCAAAGTGAACCAACGACCTACAGAATGGGAGAAAATTTTTGCAATCTATCCATCTGACAAAGGTCTAATGTCCAGAATCTGCAAGGAACTTAAACAAATTTATAAGAAAAAAAAAAAAAACCCCATTAAAAAGTAGGCAAAGGACATGAACAGACACTTCTCAAAAGAAGACATTTATGTGGCCAAGAAAAATAGAATAAAAAGTTCAACATTACTGATCATTAGAGAAATGCAAACCAAAACCACAATGAGATAACATCTCACACCAGTCACATGGTGATTATCAAAGTCAAGAAACAATAGATGTTGGTGAGGGTGTGGAGAATTAGGAGCGCTTTTACACTATTGGTGGAAATGTATATTAGTTCAACCATTGTGGAAGACAGTGTAATATTTCCTCAAAGAATTGGAACCAGAAATATCATTTGACCCAGCAATCCTATCACTGGTTATATACCCAAAAGCACATAAATCATTCTATTTTAAAGATACATGCATGCATATGTTCATTGCAGAACTACTCACAATAGCAAAGACATGAAATCAACCCAAATGCCCATCAATGATAGGCTGGATAAAGAAAATGTAGTAAATATACACCATGGAATACTATGCAGCCATAAAAAGGAATGATATCACGTCTTTTGCAGGGACATGAATGTAGCTGGAAGCCATTATCCTCAGCAAATTAACACAGGAACAGAAAACCAAACAACGCATGTTCTCACTTATGAGTGGGAGGTGAATGATGAGAACCCATGGACACAGGGAGGGAAACAAACCACATTGGGGCCTGTGGGCAGTGTGTGGGGGGAGGGAGAGCATCAGGATAAATAGCTAATGCCTGCTGGGCTTAAAACCTAGGTGTGGATTGATAGGCACAGCAAACCACCAATGGCACAATCTACCTATGCAACAAACCTGCATGTCCTGCACATGTATCCCGGAACTTAAAATAAAATAAAAAAAAATTTTAGAAAAAAAGAAAACCTTAAAGCAATCTTAATTTAGATGACTTGGTAGTCTTATATATCTGCTACTTCTAGCCCACATATTTGCTTAATGTGCCAAAGAAAGTTCTTTGATGCACTCAAACAAAGGTATATTTGCAGATGACAACTACCTGTGTGACCCTGTCATGAGGAACTCAATTTGGGGAGGATCCAAAACATATACTCCTACTGTCTTCAAACAATAATCACTTGATTGCCACAACATGCTTGTTGGGTAAACCAGAAATACCTAAATGAGTGTATTAGTCCATTCTTGCAATGCTAGAAGGAAATACCCCCAAATGGGTGTATTAGTCTGTTTTCATGCTGCTGATAAAGACATACTGAGACTGGATAATTTATACAGAAAAAAAGCGTTTAATGGACTTACAGTTCCATATAGCTGGGGAGGCCTCACGATCATGGCAGAAGGTAAGGAGGAGCGAGTCATGTCTTACATGAATGGCAGCAGGCAAAAAGAGAGCTTGTGCAGGGAAACTCCCCCTTCTAGAACCATCAGATCTCTAGAGACTTATTCACTATCATGAGAACAGCTTGGGAAAGACCAGACCTCATGATTCAGTTATCTCCCAATGGTTTCCTCCCATGGCCCGTGGGAATTGTAGGAGTTACAATTCAAGATGAGATTTGGCTGGGGACACAGCCAAACCATATCAATGGGTAATTTATGAAGAAAAGTGGTTTAACTGGCTCATAGCTCTGCAGACTTTACAGGAAGCATGGTGCTGGCATCTGCTTCGCTTCTAGGGAGGCCTCAAGAAACTTACAATCATGGCAGAAGGTGAAGGAGGAACAGGCATATCATATGGCAAAAGCAGAAGTAAGCAAGAAAGAGTGGGGAGGAGGTGCCAAATACTTTTAAATGAACAGATTTCATAAGAACTCACCCACTACTCTGAAGACAGCACGAAGTCATAAGGGTTCTGTCTCCATGATGCAAATATCTCCTACTGGTCTTCTCCTCCAGCCTTGGGGATCACAATTCAACATGAGATTTGGGCAGAGACAAATATTTAAACTATATCATTCTACCCCGGGCTTATCCAGAATCACATTTCCTTCTCACATTGCAAAATATGATCATGCCTTCCCAACAGTCCCCCAAGGTCTTAATTCATTTCAACATTAACTTTTATGTTCAAAGTCTAATCTGAGAGAGGGAAAAACCATTCCACCTATGAGCCTGTAAAATAAAAAACGAATTATTTACCCCAAAGATACAATGGAGGTATAGGCATTGAGTAAACATTCCCATTTCAAAAGGGAGAAATTGGCCAAAAGAAAGGGACTGCAGGCCCCATGCAAGTTTAAAACCCAGTAGGGGAGTCATTAAATATTCAAGCTCTAGGATAATTTCCTTTGACTCCATGTCCCACATCCAGGGTACAATGCTGCAAGGCGCAGGCTCCCAAACCCCTTTGGCTTTGCAGGGTGCAGCCCCGTGCTTGTTCCTGTGGGTTTGAGTTGAGTGCCTGTGGCTTTTCCAAGCACAGGGTGCAAGTTCCTGGGGGATCTACCATTCTGGGGTTTGGAAGATGGTGGTCCCCTTCCCACAGCTCCACTAGCTCCACTGATATGGACTTCACTGTCCATATTAGTATCAGCATTTTTGTCACAATCATTTAACCAGTATCTAAGAAGGACCAAGCTTTCTCTCATCTTCAGGTCTTCTTCTGAGTCCTCTAAACTCTTCCAACCTCTGCCCATTAGCCAGTTCCAAAGTCACTTTCTCATTTTCAGGTATCTTTAAAGCAACATCCCATTTCTTGGTACCAATTTTCTGTATTTGGTGTTCTTGCACTGCTATAAAGAAATACATGAGACTGGATAATTTATGAAGGAAAGAGGTATAATTAGCTTATGTCTCTGAAAGATTTACAGGAAGCATGTTGTTAGCATCTGCTTGAATTCTAGGGAGACCTCAGGAAGCTGACAATCATGTTGGATGGCAAAGGAGGAACAGGCATATCACATGGCAAAAGCAGATGCAAGCAAGAGAGAGAGAGTGGGCAGGAGGTGCAACACATTTTTAAATGATCAGATCTTGCAAGAATGCACTATCACAAAGACAGCAGCAAGCCATGAGGGATCTGTCACCATGACCCAAACACCTCCCACCATACCCCACACCCAGCATTGGGGATTACAATTCAATATGAAAATAAGGCAGGGACAAATATTCAAATTATATCAGTAAGTCTTAGGGACAATTGGAATAGATGTAGGAGTCCTAGGACAGGCAGAATTTCTCTTTAATGAAAAGAAAAGGCTGAGAAAAAAGACTTATTAGCCTATATTTGTTGTTTATATTGGTAACATCTCTGAAGATATGTTCCTTCAGAAGAAAGGGAAAGTAGGACAGAATAAAAAGACTCAGAAAAATAGATAAAACATACCCAAGAGCTATTTGGACAATATGACAAGGCCAAAGATGATAAAGAGACACCAACCCAAGCATGGCCTCCAGATGGAAGGAGAAGCTTCTAAAGATGTTACTGACACCTCCTCCCTCCCTCCTTACTATTCCTGTCCCCTGATTATTCAATCAAACAGTAATCTAGCTACTTCTGTGAAGGGATATTGCAGATGTGATTTAAGTCCCAAGTCAGGTCACCTTAGAATAGAAATACTATCCAGATGGGCCTGATCTAGTCACACAAGCCTTTTAAAAGGCAGATAAGAACTCAGGGAAACAGACTCCTGCCAGCTTCCAGAAAACAAACAGCTATGTTGTGTGCTGCTGTTGGAGCAGCGTGGCCTGCTGATGGTATGGAGCGGACAACTCAAGACTGAGACCAATCTCTACCTGATAACTAACAAGCAAATGGGACCTCAGTCCTACAGCTGAGTACCTATAGCAGAGGAAATGAAATCAGCCAACAACTCAAATACTTCAAGGGGAATCAGGGCCTCAGATGAGGGCACCTTGCTGTCAGCCTGTGAGGCCTAAGCAGAAGATCCAGCTAACCCATATATAAAAGACTGCTTGGAGGCCTTGTGCTTGTCTCCCTTGAGACCAGGTATCTGTTGCCTAGTTTGGATTCAAACGTTTAAGATAAAGCACATGCTATGAATCCCAGACAGAGTCTTAAGAGCTGTCCCTGGAAGATTGGGGCCTCTCTGACTCTTCAGGTGCCTTCTTTCTCTTGCTGTCCTGCATGATTTATCTTCATTAAACCCTCACATCAATGTATTGTGTGTGGTCCTGTAATACTTTCAATTATTACCTGGATATATGTAATCAATAGAGTTTGACGAATCATGATGATGTGGTATAGGCTGAGGACAGACATATTGGAAAATGGGACACAAGAGTCTGGAAATAGACCCATACATATTAAGTGCTTGATTTCTGACAACAGTACCACTATAATGCCATAAGGAAAAGGATGCCATTTCCAATAAATAATGCATCATCGATTGACCCATTTCTTACACTATATATAAAGTCCAGATGCACTATTAATTGAAGAATGATATTAAAATGGAATGTTTTATCAATGGAGAAAATCTTAAGGAAAAAAAAGAAGAAATGAATAAAGAAATAGAATGCTGTTAAAGAAAATAAAACTTGATATGGTTTGGCTTTTTATCCTCACCCAGTTCTCATGTTGAATTGTAGTTCTCTTAATCCCCACTAGTCATGGGAAGGACCTGGTGGGAGATAATTGAATCCTGGGAACAGTTACTCCCATGTTGTTCTTGTGTTAATGAGGAGTTCTCATGAGATCTGATGGTTTTATAAGGGGTTTTTCTCCCCTTTGCTTGCACTTCTCTCCCCTGAAACCATGTGAAGAACGAGGTGTTTGTTTTCCCTTCTGCCATTATTTTAAGTTTCCTGAGGCCTCCCCAGTCATGTGGAACTCTGTCAATTAAACCTCTTTCCTTTATAAATTACCCAGTCTTGGATATGTCTTTATAGAAGTGTAAGAATGGACTAATACAGAAAATTGATACCAGACAGAGTGGGCTACTGCAATAAGGACAGTGGAAAATGTGGAAGCAACTTTGGTACTGGGTAACAGGTAAAGGGTGGAGCAGTTTGGAGGGCTCAGAAGAAGACAGAAAAATGGGGGAAAGTTGGAACTTCCTAGAGACTTGGAGGGCTTAGAAGACAGGAAGATGTGGGAAAGTTTGGAACTTCCAAGAGACTTGTTGAATGCCTTTAACCAAAATGTTGATAATGATATAAACAATGAAGTCCAGGCTGAGGTGGTCTCAGATGTAGATGAGGAACTTTTTGGGAACTGGAATAAAGGTGATTCTTGCTATGCTTTAGCAAAGAGACTGGCAACGTTGTGCCCCTGCCTGAGAGATTATTTTGAAATTTAAGGTTTAATGATCACCCTATTTGATTTTGTACTTGCATGGGGCCTATACCCCTTTCTTTGGGCCGATTTCTTCCATTTGGAATGGGTATATTTATCTAGTGCCTGTGCCTTCATTGTATCTAGGAAGTAACTAAGTTGCTTTTGATTTTACAGGCTCATAGGTGGAAGTGACTTGCCTTGTCTCAGATGAGACTTTGGACAGGGACTTTTGGGTTAATGCTGGAATGAGTTAAGACTTTGGGGACTATTGCAAAGGCATGATTGTGTTTCGAACTGTGGGGACATGACATTTGGCAGGGGCCAGAGGTGGAATGATATCGTTTGGCTTTGTGTCCCCAACCAAATCTCAGCTTGAATTGTAGTTCCCATAATCCCCATGTGTTGTGGGAGGGACCCAGTAGAAGGTAATTTAATCATGGAGGCAGTTACCTCTAGGCTGTTCTCATGATAGTGAGTGAGTTCTCGTGAGATTTGATGCTTTTGTAAGGGGCTTTATCCCCTTTGCTTGGCAATTCTCTCTCCTGTTGCCATGTGAAGGACAGATTTGCTCTCCATTCTGCCATGATTGTAAATTTCCTGAGGTCTCCCCAACCCACAGAACTCTGAGTCAATTAAACCTCTTTCCTTTATAAATTACCCAGTCTTGGGTATGTCCTTATAACATCATGAGAACCCAACCCACAGAACTCTGAGTCAATTAAAACTCTTTCCTTTATAAATTACCCAGTCTTGGGTATGTCCTTATAACATCATGAGAACAGAATAATACAAGCTACATGTAATTCTCACACCCAATGAAAGGTATCATTCACAGATTACTAAGTTATATTTCAGTCCCTTGAATTATAGAAAAGTCTATTTCTATAATCATATAATTTGATGATTAAACCTAAGTTTAGGACTTCTACATAGCCCAGTTAAAATTCTCTTTATGGTATTTTGCTATTGTTATGACCTGTAAGACTCACTGTAAATCTTGATTCCATCCCTTACCTTGTCCAACATCTATTTCTGTGAGTCTGTCCTGCAGGTCTTCACGTGGTTCTGTTGCTTAGAGTAGACCATCAGTTAAGGCCACATAGACTGACCCATTCCTGTTTTTAAAAGACCATCTTCTGCTGTGATCTGATGCTACTTCCTTTAGGAATAATTATGGTACTTGGAATGGGATGAAACTTTGTACTGCTGCAGGTCCTGGTGTGTTGATTCCCAAATGAAAGCAGAATATGAGAACACAGGAGACAGAAGAAACTTCTGGCAGGGAGTTTTGTGCTAGGGAGAGGTTGTAGTCAGGTCAGTCTGTTGTAACAAAAATATCATTGACTAATTGGCTTAAACAACAAACATTTATTTCTCACAGTCCTGGAGTCTGGGAAGTCCAATATCAAGGCATCAGTAGATTTGGTATCTGTTGAGGGCTGACTTCCTGGTTCATAAATGGCACCTTCTCCCTGTGTCCTCACATGGTAGAAGAGGCAAGAGAGCTCTCTGAGACCTCTTCTATAAAAGCACTAATTTAATTTATGAGTTTCTACCCTCATGATATCATCATTTCCCTAAGGTCCAACCTCCTAATACCATCATCTTGTGGGTGAGCGTTTCAACATATGAATTTTGGGGGACGCCAAATGCCATCCATCACAGGAGAGTAGACAGGGGTGAGGAGTGAGAAAGGACATGCAGAAAGAAATGGGCTGTCTGATGGGGTTGGTGAGTGTGGAAAGAACAACAAGAAGGTGGGATCCATGCATTGAGTGAAGTCATGTTAAAGGGATGAGCTAGGAAGGAGAGAGAATGTTCACTCTCCATGTCGCCCCGATCACAGTTTCCTCTTGGTATGTTTCTAGGTACCACCACCTAGACCAAGTACAGTGATTTTTAATGATATCCATGAAACATGGTATTTTTGTTACAAGCACACAGACTTGAAGTCAGACTGATCTGAACCCTGGCTTCATATGTTGTCAGTAATGTGACATCGGGCAACTTCTTTGACTTCTCTGTGCCTCAGTATTCTCATGTGTAAGATGGGGACAATGTCACAATTGACCTTTTAATTGTTGTAAGGAATAAACTAATACATGCAAAGCACTTAGAACAGTGCCCAGCACACACAGTAAAAACTTTAGAAGTGATAGTAAATATTTTAAAAGAACTTTAATTTAGAAATTTAGTTAATTTAGGGAGTAACTAAAGCAACACAAAGAAACTATAAAATCTGTTAATCACAGTTCATTTTTCACCCATTTCATTAAAGCACAGATGGTTGAGCCTTCATCAAAAGCAAGCTGTTTCAGAAAAATAAATGACAATTTTTTATACTGAAAGCACAGAGACAACCTTAAGAATTCTTCTTAGGCATTTAACATCCACACTTACCAACACTGCAGTTGTGCCCTGTGGTAAGAGTCAAGGCCTAGCAGCTTGACCTTAACCCTTCAGATGGACACAACCCAGGTACCGTTCATTCAGACTTTAGCATGGACTGTGCTTGGCGCAGACGCTGTGTCAGTGTATTAGTTCGGTTTCTTGATGCTGATAAAGACATACCTGAGACTAGGAAGAAAAAGAGGTTTAATTGGACTTACAGTTCCACATGGCTGGGGAGGCCTCAGAATCATGGCAGGAGGTGAAAGGTACTTCTTACATGGTGGTGGCAAGAGAAAAATGAGAAATAATCAAAAGGGGAAACCCCTGATAAACCCATCAGATCTTGTGAGACTTACTCACTATCATGAGAATAGCATGGGAAAGACTGGCCCCCATGATTCAATTACCTCCTCCTGGGTCCTTCCCACAACACATGGGAATTCTGGAAGCTACAATTCAAGTTGAGATTTGGGTGGGGACACAGTGAAATGGGAACAGCCAGTTTCCACAGAAACAAGTGCTGGAATATGGGATCACACATAGAGTATGCTTGACTACAAAAAGTTTAAATACCTTTCAAGAAATTGTAGAAAATATTCTGGAATCTTGAAACGTAAAACAAATTCTCACTAAAAGTATTTCTGCAGATAATCCTGTGGCTATTTGTAACATTATTTTTGAACATTAATATTGAGTTAAAATAGATAGTTGAAGTAGCCTGGAAGATCGTCTTCTAACAGATCGGCCTGTGGCTTGCAGGCAGTCTGTTCCCACCTGATTGCAGTGATATTGCATTAGTGTGTGAATAGGAACCATCCAAGCTTGACTTGCTGTCAACACCAACATTTTAGTTCCCTCAGATTCCAGTTTCACAGCATTTTCTTTGGAATAATGAAAATGCTTTAAAATGTTCCTGTTAAAGTGTCTTTGTATTGTATTTGCAATATTCACTATTTTATAGAACCATTAAAACTTTAAATTTGAAAAGAAAATTAAAAGCATTAATTTTTAAAACTTGAAATCACGTAAGAAGGAAAAAAAATCAATACTGTTCAAGTCACACATTCCTGCAGTTACTCTGCCATCCGCCTCCTCGGCTCTTTGTTTATGTAGAGCCCCTCCTTCTCTGGCCTGTGGCTCTCTGCTTTTCTGGAGGCATAATTCCTATGCAGAATTTAGGACCTGCTTGCCGATTCCTGGTAAGTATAGAAGTGAATAATATTTAGAATTGTAAGAGAACGTATGTTTTACCTACGTGAAGAATCAGGATAGTTCTAGATTTTGGCATTTATACATGAAATGCAGGAGAGGGCAGGACAGTTAAACATATTTTCAGCACACTTAGAAATAGTTAATGAGAGACATTTTCTGAAAGTACCTTATTGGGGCAGTGTCATATTAATACCTATTACTGTGAATTTTCTCTGTATTTTCCTGTTGCCTTTGAAACCACCTAACTTGTAAATGCTAAAGGAAAAATTATTTTTTAGTTCAAGAGTCAGAACCTTATGATGTTTTAAAATTGAAAACATCTTCTCTTAGGGGACAAAAAATAAGTTGTTCATGTCTATAAGCACAGACTGTGGGCCTGGGGGGAAATAGTCGCTAGGCTTACACCTGCAAATAAATCAGCCCTTATTCTGTTTGTCTGTGGGCTAAAGGTCTTTCTATATATCCAAGCCATTTAGAGTCCTTTTATTTTTGGATTATTTAAAGGGGATAGTCTACATAATGCCATAAATATTGTGTATTCAGATTGCTTTAGATTTGCCGCCTAAGATGTAAACAGTCATGCCCCAAATTCCTACTTATTTTGAATCATTTAGGTTAAAACACAGTTCCAGGTTAAAATGGCAATATGTAGGCCTCACCTCTATTTTGTAAAAATGTCTTTCTGAAATGATGCGTGAAAGGCACGAGTTCACAAGTCAGCATCAGAGGATGTCACTCTCAGATATGGAAAAACAAACTACTACTGGGATTATCACCACCTCCTCAAACTGAGGCATCAAGATGGGTGGGAAAAAGACTTTGAGGCCACTGGGGACCCCAGGCTGGTGGGCTCACCATCCGAATTCCCTGCGTCCATGTAAATTGGGGAAGTCCAAGTAGGCAATTCCCTATTCCATTGTTCTGCCTGTTCAAAACCCTTTCAGAGTTTCCAGGGGAAAGCCAGGCAAACTCTGTTTTGCAACCCTCGTGCAAAAAAAATAGTTGTTACTAGAAACAAGAGTGGAAGAAATGGGTCTGTGTTGCCTTCACAAATTCAAGTAAATAGGGTCTCAGTGACAACCCATGAGTGTCTCTGATCTCCTGGGGTCAGCCCTGATATGGGCACAGACCACATACAAAGGTCTATGGCACTGCTGGTTACTCTGCTGTCCTGCACCCCAACTACTCCATGGAGAGCCTGAATGTAAGTAAGGTCAGTGGAGAAGCCAGACAGAATGTGGAAATGAACTGTGAACAGCTACACAGGGAGGTGGTACTCAGCAAGTGCATCCCAGCATCTTGGGGTCTCACAGTAGCCTCTCTGCATGGGTGGGAGTTGGCAAGAGGGGCAGGTGTCAACCTCACCAATGTCCACCACACCCAGTTCTCCCTTGCTTACTGGGCACAGAGATGACCAGCTCCCTTGCAGTTGGATTGGGGCATGTTACCAATTCTTGCTAAGAATTGTAAGTAGAAGTGATGATTGTCACTTTTGGCCAAGGCAAGGACAGGTCCTGCATAGTTCCCTGGCCTCTCTTTCCTCTGCCCCTTGTGAATGTTGATGCTCTGATGAGGTTGTCTCCACCACACTGAGCCCAAATGACCACGCAGAACCGAGCTCTTGCTGACCGCCTCCCACCTTCCTTCCTCCACCACAATCTGGACTGTGGGAGTGAAAAATAAAATGTTATGGGGGAAGGTCCCTGAGATGAGATTGGAACTGGGTTTTTTTTTTTTTTTAACTGTTGCATAAACATATGAGGTAAGAAGGGAGTTCTCCTGGTACTCAGATCAGGGTTCAGGGTTAGGATCATCCACAGACAAAGATGCCTAAACTCTGGGGAGCCTCAGCTATTTCCCTTCAGGCACTGGTTACTTGAAATCATCTTTAGTTAATTATTGTGAAAGAATTACATTATTTCATGAGAGAATATTATAATAGTTTTTAAAGGGTTAAAATATGGCTATAGAAAGGCTGAGTGTTGCCTATGTATTTCTATAGACATAGTAACAATCATAGAGTTAAACTTTTAGTAATTGATGGTGAGTTTGTTTTCACAGTTTTATTACTGAGCTGCTGGTAGCCTGGGATTGAAGCAGACGAGATTGACAGGCAGAGAGGGGATTTCAATGCATGACAGTTTCGAGGGTCTGCTCAGGTGCACCGTGGGTAGCTTGGAAAAGCAGGATGGCAAAAATCTATAAAAACCAACAAAAATCAAACCAAACTGGCAAATATATACTGTGTTCAGAGCTTCCTGCTGGCTGCTGAAAGAGAACAGGGGATCTTGGAAAGGGAGGAATGTAGACCGAAAAGTCTGCAGACTTGCACCTTTACCAATTACACATTTAAAGGTATTTAATTGTTCATCTGTTATGCAGAGGAGTGCACTATGCGTTTCCCATGGATGTGCTGAAAGTGTGTGTAGGAAAACATTAATGAACATGCATTTTTTTGAAATATTGGAATAAATTATAGTTGCACCTTGCAGGAACCTGGTGCTTTAAAATGCACAAAACGCTCATAAGGTCACTATAGTATTAGATGCTTGCAGTAGTCCCACAATGGAGGCAGGGTGGACATTAGTGCTATTCCCATTTTACCAAGTCATTGAGACTCTAAGATGTGAAGAGACTTTTGACAGTGACATGCCGAGCTGGAACGTAAGCTTACATTTTACAATTTATAAGTCCATCTCTTCATTTTAATATTGCACACCAACTTTTCCTAATTAAAGATATGTTCTGATTTATGAAAGGAATTACTTCCAAGAAATGATAAAAATAATTTAAAATAAATTAATCCTATTAACTTGTATTTACTGCCATTTGTATGTAATATTTAAGATTAAAATATTCATTATTTTTCCTTGAAGTAAGTATTATGTGGTCTGGATTGTCTAGGACCAATTGGAAGGCATTTTATAGATGATAATATGACTTGGTACAAAATGCTGATTAAAGTGAAGCATCAACAATTATTTATGCATCACATATCTCCATAACATATGATTGAGCGCATTTTATATTAATTTATTATGGAAAGTGTAGCCACTTACAATTAATCATATATTAGAAAGCGACTTTCCTTAGTCTATGGTGTGGTACTATTTTATTTTATGTAGCATTATTCATGCAAGTGATATAAATAGCCTTAGAGAGTTAAACAACAGCCATAGACCATAATGATAAATAATGGAAGAGAAAAAAAATAAATGAATAGAAGAAAGTGAGAAGAGAGACATCATCAAATGAGCGAGGAGAAAGGATTGCAAGTATAATTTAAAGTCTTGCCGAAATGGATTGGTAGTTTCCAGGAAGAACATTTACATCATGCTCCTAGAACACTTACCAGCCAGTGCAGTCTGAATAATATTTCACTTGGTAAGAATAACAGAGATACAGCTCATACTGCAGTTGTTTCAAAGGCAGACTTGAGAAAATTCAAACTCTAGCGATGAGAAAAGATCCTCAAGTTACTTTTACGTGGAAAAATCTGAGGCCCTGAAGTTCTTTGGCTCATAGTAACAAACAGGAAGTCCCTTTTCATTATCGTTGTGATTTTTATTGTAATGGTTTCTTTCTAATTTGGTGTTGAGATATTTCTCTTGAGAATGGCCTTAAGCCATGATACCACTTTCTAGGAGAGTCCTGACAGGGGAGTTTATTCTGGTGTGTATATCTGGTGAGACAATGAGGAAGTGAAAACAAAATGCATGAAACAGGATAAATTTATTACTTACAGGTCTAGAGAGGTCAGGGGTGCTGATGGGCAGCCAACAGGAAGTCCAGAGGCAATAGAGTGCTTACCTAGCTGGTGGGAGAGGAGAGAGATATTCGGAGAGAGAACCTGGGAGACTGCAGCTATACGAGGAGAGAGAGAGATTTGGAGAGAGAACCTGGGAGACTGCAGCTATATTAAAACCCATAGATGTTATCACCTAAGCTTTCTCAAAGGAGTTGTGGATTGGGTCATTTTAAGACAACATGCTCACAGCGGAGAACTTGATCACAGGACTCTGATGTTGACCATTAGGTTTCACCATGGCCAGCAGCTGTGGAGTGTGTTGGGTTTGGGGTCAGCAGGATGAAAAATGAACAAACCATATCTCAAAGCACCGTAAGGGCAAGGAAACTTAACTAGACTGAAGGTGACAAGGTGCAACTGGGCTTCCAGCAACTTACGTCAGGCTTAAAAATAGATGCTCAGGCAGAAGCTATATTAAGCAAATGTATGACAATCATATTAGCCAAAATCTGAGTATTGGTTTTTCTAAAACCCAAAGAGTGACGATTAGTTGTCTTAAAAAGTGTTGTTCATGACATGTTGAGCCTAAGGATGAAATGCTGTGTGGAGAGAAGCTCCCAACAGTATGTGCAGCCTGTTTGTATTCCTCCATCCGCGTCGGGCAGGTTACCTGGATGGAGAAGCAGGTCATCAGAACAAATGCGGCAAGTGAGGACAGAAACTCTTCCACCTACAATTCATTCAATCTCCAAGAAAGGGGACTTCTATTTTACCAGAGAGAGGAATCAGAACATTCTCTGTCCCAGAATGGCAGATAAAAGTAGTACAATGGATACACTTTAGAAAGGCTGACTCTAAAAAAATGAGATTTTTTTTCATATGTGACATTGGCAAAACTGTCTTATCAATCTGTAGTCAGACTTACCACAGCTGTGAGCAATTAGAAATTCACAAGTATTTCTAGAAGTTTAAGGAAAAATTCTACCAAATCAATTGCTGTTTTCCTTACATTCCACCTGGAAATTGGCTGAACAATCAAAGATGAACTGATAGATAACATGATCCCGATGAAGATTAGCAAGTTTAATAACTTTTTTCTTACCTGAAATATAATTATAGGTTGGTGCAAATGCAATCTTGGTTTTTGCCAAACCACAATTGCTTTTGCACCAACCTAATATTATGAAAATGGTATGGGTTTGTTTCAGTAAAAAGAAGACATTGATAAAATATTATAATTTGCTTAGGTAGAAAAGATGTCACAGATTTTCTTCACTTACTTAAATAACAATGTGTTTGAAAAATATATATATATATAAACATATATACTCTCCACACACCCCCACACCTACACCCACACCCACACCCACACCCATGCCCACACCCACACCCACATCCACACCCACACCCACAGGGATGTGGGTTGCTACATGGTAGAGTGAGCTGGGATGGCTAGGGACTACAGGTTATTGGACCATTTGATAAGATACGTAAGAAAGAAGGGGAAGGGGAGGGAAGGGGAGGGGAGGGGAGGGGAGGGAAGGGAAGAGACGATCACCACCTCCCAAGACTAACAAATGGAAAGAAAACAAAAGGAAGCACAAGTCTGGGGAGGGGAGGAATTGAAGACAATGTTTGTTGGAGGTGCTCCATTAGGCCCATTGGCCAATTATCATAAAGAAGTTCAACAAAAAATGAGTCAGGTAATATGGAATTTTCCCCTTTATTCAGTGGATTTGGGTTTAGAATTAACTAAGGTTACAGACGTTCTGTTTATGTGAGCTTTCCAAGCCAAACCAAAGGCTTTTCCGGACACCTTTCTGTCTCTTGATCTTGTTCCTGGCCATCTTTTCCTTTCCCAGAGGACATAAAGATAATTATATCACTGAGGACAAGGATTGTGGCTTCTGGAGAGCAGAGTGCAGACCTAAAATCAGAAACTTGGATGACACTAGAGGAAACAATATGATAGAGGATCAGTCTGCAGAGCCCGTGAAGAGGCAAGTCTTCAACCAGAATCGGAAAGCTATGTAGGAAAGAATGACGTCAGTTAAAAACACTGAAGTGGGTTATCATTGTGCTATTCACAAGATTACTAATTCTCACCTACCAATGTACAAATTACTCAAATATTGTGCCCTCTTTATTTTCGGGGGTAGATTTTGCACAATATTAAGTCTTCTGTGAGTGACATAACATGCCGGCACATCCATTTTATTCAAACAAAGATGCAGACGGGTTGTGGCAGTTCCATGACTGGGGAACTGTTCTGCAGACATGCCTCACAGTGTGCAAAGGGCTTCTTCCCTCCCTCCCAGTGATTCATTCTTATAGGAAAGAGAAATGGTTTCAACCCCAAATTTATTGAACTTTCACTTGTATTTCCACTTGAAACAAAATTACCATGAAAAGGAAGAATAGAAATTTGTTGTATTTTCACCTTAGGTGTAGTTTGCATTTTTGAAAATTAAAAATATGTAGGCAAATATAAATTTATATAAATAACAGAAATATGTATTTATCATGCCCCTATTGTGTAGTACAAGGCACTGTGCTTGGTTAGAGTTACAGAGGGTAAAAATGGAAAAGATCTCTTCCTATGCATGTGGAATGTAAAAGATGACCCATGTTTTTAAAGTCTGTTCCCTTGAAGATGTTGCCTTTTCCCTCATCCTAGCAAAACTAACTATTCTAACCTTTGTTCGCTTGTTAACAGTCAGTATCAACCATGCCACTGGAGAGTCTGAGCACATTGAATTGTGTCTCTTATTTAGCTTTGCATATTCAGCCTTAGTAAGTTTTTGCCATGAAGTCCATACTATAAGCTGTCTGTGGCATAAGAGAACAAATAATCGCCACCCCCATGGGATAGAGTTACCTCAAAACCTGGGTCTGGCTTCCCAGTCTAGGTTTCCGTGTAGCAGATCACAAATAGACACACAGAATTGTGTGGATATCCAAGAGCTAGATATAATTACAAGTCTTATAAACAAAGCATTAACATGCAGAAAACCAAACTTCATGTTTTTGAAAGCTTCCTCTCACTAATAACCTGCTGTCTAATGTCTCCAAAAAATAAAACCATCATTCAAGCATGCCAGCATGCCTCTCCATAATTTAGCATTTGTAAATTATTTACTTGATTCTGTTTTTCAACCAGTATACTAACATGTGTAATTAAACCAAGTTTACAATCACATTCTCTAAGGATACACAAAGATTACTACTGGGCTTTCAAAATGCCAGCCAACAACAATGTGAATTAATTAGCCACCTTCCTCTACCCGTGAATTTGTGGCTTGTATTTTACTTTCTTTGTGATTTTCAACTCTTCTAAGCTGATTGATCAAGAAACCCGGCCTGGTGCGGTGGCTCACACCTGTAACCCCAGGCCAAGACGGGCGGATCATGAGGTGAGGAGTTTGAGACCAGCCTGGCCAGCATGGTGAAACCCGTCTCTACTAAAAATACAAAAAATTTGCCAGGCATGGTGGTGTGTGCCCGTAGTTCCAGCTATTCAGGAGGCTGAGGCAGGAGAATTGCTTGAACCTGGCAGTCAGAGGTTGCAGTGAGTTGAGATTGTGCCACTGGACTCCAGTCTGGGCAGCAGAGCGAGACTCTGTCTCAAAAAAATAAATAAATAAAAAATAAAAGAAACTCATCATTCTGAAGTTGGAAATTTGTAAGATGTATTCCATTTCCAAGCTGGTCAGCTGGGATTTCTACTAGCAGTGTTTCTTTTATTTGATAAGCTCTCTAACTGATCAATGATAAGAAAACATATTATACCATGACAAGTCACCAGCTTCTATATGGAGACAGGCATGGGACATCATTATAACTAGGCCAATGACAAGGGAATACAAAACACTAGCAAATGTTTGGAGAACACGGTTTTTTCTTTTCCATCTTCCCCACAAAGTTTGGCTTATTGTAGGAGTTAATAAGCCATGCTGTCATTCAAAACAGGCATGCAATGACCTCCAGGGTTGGGTACTGCTTTTCCCTTTCACCAAGAGGCCTTCAAAAAGTCACTGTGTTTCTCTAAGCTTCCGTTGTATCATTGGTAAGGCAGGGATAATGGTAAAATTCCCTCACTGGAAAGAGTAGACAGAACACGGGAAGCACAAGAGAAGTCTTGCCTGTTAGGGAGAGCAGAAGCTTTGGAGCCACAGAACTGGACCGAGGCTGGAATTAACATACACCAACCTAACATTACTGCCGTTGCAAACTGGAGCAAGTCATTTAAACTATTTAAGTTTCAGTTTTCTTGTCATCGAGATGGGGATAATTAAACATGTTTCATGGGATGCTTTTGAGGCTAATTAAATATCTACAAAATAATCTGCACATACTTTCTCTTCAGTAAATGAAAGCTGTTATTTTGCCCTATAGCGCTTTGTGCTTTTATATGCACCCTATATCAATTCCTCTTGCTTATTCATCGTTAGATTATCTCACCTTTCCCTATACTGAGTGCTTCAAAACACCGAGAGTCAATCAAATTGAAACTCCTGGATCTATAGTTACCTGTAAGCAATCTGTGGACTAGATTTTTGTATAAAGAAAGAAAAATCCAAAGGAACAACAGGATTATTTTTTACTAATCTGTTCAGTCTCCAAGGACTTTGCCTTTTAGAAAGGAACTTTCTCCTGACCAGAAATCACTGATTAGCTGAAAGCCACTGTTAGGCTGACTCCGCTAGTCAGCAAATCACTTCTCTGAGCTTTCATTTCCCCTCCTGGCAAGGGTGGATAAGCACTGGGGAAGCTTCTCATTTCCTCTAACCACTGCATAGACTAATGCACCTATGAGTGTGTTCAAAATGTTGCTGGTTGCTTAGAGAGAAAAACACACACACACACACACACACACAGAAGCATTCTATTGACTACTTTATGTGTCATGACTTAACATTTTAACTGGACTGATTTTCTTAAGCTATGTAAGTTGAGACTTTTGTCTCTAAAAAAAAAATTATGCCTCAGGTGCACAGAATTACATTAATCATAACCTTTAATTTGTAGTCCATCTTCAGGATTCCCCTGCGTATTAAATTTTAAATTTAAATATATATTCAATACCAAAAAACTACCACTCAAAACAGCTATTAAAATGGTTTTCAAAACAAATGTTCTAACTTAGAGTTTGAAGAAATTTACAACTTTTAAAATAGCATACAGGTAAGTAAGTTCTTGACTTGGCCTATATGCTATAAAATATTTTTAATATTTCAAAGGCAATTTAACAATTTATCATAAAAGGACATTTTCTTGCACTTTCTAAAGTCTGGCATCTTCAGAGACTTCATTGTAAAAGTAAACTCAATTTAAAACATTAACAACATACTTTTAATTTTTGCTTGCAGGACTGGTTCCAGTTAAAAGCAATTAAAACATTGTTTTTAAAAACAACAATATACAAAAAAACATATAGCAATGAAGCAGAAGAGTTGTTTCACGTTGTGATTATATGCAGGGCAGACTTGTGAGGTTGTTAGGAATTCTAGGAAGACATTGCGTCTTCCTGTTTTTCTAAAAGTTATATTTCTTTCAATTATAAGGCACAAGAGGCCATTTTTTTGTTGTGCTTATAAAAGTATTTATTTAGACGTTATAACACATTTTTTAACATGTTTGACTATTTTTATTTTACGTAAACTTGGAAGTTTGCTTTAATTCAGAAAAAAAGTGTGAACAGCCCCAAATTATTGATGGAAGAAGCCACATTATATAGAAGGATATCTGCCTTTAAGTTGACATAATTTTAAAAGCTTAATAGATAAATATATATATGTGTGTGTGTATATATATATATTTTTATATATATATATATATAATTTTTTTGAGATGGAGTCTCACTCTGTCACCCAGGCCGGGGTGTACTGGTGTGATCTCCACTCACTACAACCTGTGCCTTCTGGGTTCAAGTGATTCTCCTACCTCAGCCTCCTGACGGCTGGGACTACAGGTGCATGCCACTATGCCTGGCTAGTTTTTGTATTTTTAATAGAGATGAGGTTTCATCATGTAGGCTATGCTGGTGTCAAACTCCTGACTTCAAGTGATCTGCCTGCCTCTGCCTCCCAAAGTGCTGGGATTACAGGCATGAGCCACCACACCCGGACAATAGAGAAATATTTTGATATTAAGACTTTATAACTATCTTCAGAAGAATTAACCAAATAATCAATGTAATCCCAGGTTATTTGTTTCAACTACAATTATATTGCATTTATTAATAACCTAGTTTTTAAGTTGTAGTGGTGTTGTAACATGTAAACAATTTTGTTTATAATTGTCTCACTAATTATTCATGGAGACACCAGTCTATCACTATCAGAGTTACAAGCAAACTTTTGAGCAGCTGACATAGTAAAAGTTCTAATTTGTAGCAATAGGCATTTGCAAAGTTATTCAATTATATTCTATGGATTTATCAAATTCCCTGTATATAAAGAACACTATCACAGGAATCATGTAGACGTATTACCACTTATTCATGAGTAAATACTGACTTGAAATGTAACTGAGCATGTACGTTTTGCCAAAACTTGAGCTGGATTTTGAAGAAGCAATGGTGGCAATATCTAATAAAATGAACGACAGTGGAAAGTATAGATAGAGGGATCAATAAATAGATGATTCATATAGATATATTGATATCGATATAGGGATATGTTCTAATTACTTTCTACAGTTGTCCCTTGTAATCTGTGGGTGATTGGTTCTAGAACATCTGTGTATATCAAAATTCAAAATCCACAAATAGCCAAGTCTCTTTTATAAAATGGTGTCGTATTTGCCTATAACCTATGTACATTCTCTTGCATCCTTTAAACCATCTCTAGATTATTTATAATACCTAACACATTGTAAATGCCGTGTAAGTAATTGTTATACTGTATTGTTTAATAATAGAAAAAATAAATCTGTACATGTTCAGTACAGCTGTGACCATTCCTTTTTTAAATAATATATTAGATGGGTGGTTGATTGAATCCATGGATGCAGAATACATAGATATGAAGGGCCAACTTTCTACATAACTCATATAATCCTTAAATAACAATATAAGGTGGCAATGCCCTTTACCTTTGTATAAAAGATGAGAAAGAAAAGTAAATTTCTTGGTCAATATATTTATTATCAATTTGTATCATGATCATGAAAGGCAGCATTTTCCCTGGGGCCTAATATTGCCACATAATATTTAATAATTACATTTAAAAATAAAGAATGAGTAGATGCTTTGAGAAAGAATGACTGAAGTGGGCAGCAAGGGAAACTGAAAATGATAACTATTACAAGAGTCGAGTGAAACTTGAAGAGAGGTTTGAAAGAGAGAAAAGGACAGAGAGAATTGCTTGAAAGTAGGAATTGAAGCCTAATAGATATGAGTGAATTTGTTTAGCAGAATCAGAGAATAGTAGTTGGAGCAGAGGAAGAACAACAACCAGTTGACTAAAGCAGAGTACACAATTTGCTGAGTCCTATACAAGAGCTTTCAATTTAATGTAAGTGGCTATTGTAAGCCCTCAAGTGCTCTTCTAAAGGCAGTGATGATTAATCCTGAGCAGGAGAAGATAACTCTTAATGTTCCTGTAGAATGGATCAAGCAGGGGTGAACTGGAGCCAGTGAGGCCAATTCAGGAATGCGTGAGCCATGTGAGGAGGGCACCACCTATTTCACAGCCAAAGGACAGAGGGAAATGGAATTACTGCAGGAGCATGGCCAACCCTGGAAGTGAATAGTAGGGAAGGGATGATTAATGAAGTAGTAACAGGTTTGAAATATCCCTCCCCAAGGTGAAGAACTAGAGCATTTAGAACATTAGTGATCCCCACAATCCTATCAGAAAACTTGAACAAGTATAAGGGTGAGGATATAGTTAACCCTCTCTTACTTATATGATGCAAAGTGTTAGAGACTGCAAAAGAAATTATATTTGTGAATGAGGACGTAGATGGACATTTTTTTCAGCTGTGGATAGTCTTTTCTTGTTTAAAGATGTTTACACAACATCCTACAGCTTTAATGATGCATCATAGACCAGTCCATCAAATTAGCTGAATTGTATGAACAGAGGAATGAAAAGAGTAAATAACTGTGAAGTAGAAATTAATATGAAAAACAACTACAAATATACAAACCCGTAAACCTTGATCCAAACTCTTGTCCTAGTGTTCATGGCCATGCCCATCTCACATGGAGGATAAACCTACATGCTCCCCATAGATTAAAGTCTCTGGAACTTTTGTGAGCCAGGGTATTTCTATTTCAGTGTCAATAACTTTCAGCCAAGTCATGCATTAACTCACAATCATAAGCAGTGCAGCGATGATTAAATACAGTATTCAATCCCCTTAAAATGCAAAAGAGGGAGTCTGGCAGAACAATATTAAACCTCATCTGGAAATTTGTTAACATATAGAGTAACACTGACAGGCCAAGACTTCCAGAAATTAAACCTATGATAAAGCTACAAAAATTAACCTAATTTCTATGGAGAAAAAATAGTTTATTGCACAACACAGAACACATAAACACAACAAAATGTAGAAATTCACATTATGAGAAAGTATTATTTTGTATGATTGAAGAAATTCTGTTATGTAAACTAATTGGTTTGCGATAATTATTTGAAAATAATAAAGCTTAATCTCCAGTTTATTACTTAATAAAATAGAATTCCAGTTTGGTCAAAAGTTTAAATATAAAAAAGTCTTAACAGTTTAAGAAAAATAAATGCATAATATTTTTTGCAAGTTAAAAGTTAAAAAGTATAAGAAAAAGTAAAATGCTATAACAGAAAAATTTACATATTTAATTTTATAAATATTTATATTTAACAAATAAAAAATGATAATGTTCAACAGTAAACTGAGAATACAGTTCACAGCCTTCATAGCTAAATTTCTTAATTCATAAAAGTAGATATGCACCATGATGAAGCAATGAATTACTCACTAAAAGAGCTAATTATATAAATAAACAGTTTATAGAAACAACACATGTCAAAACTAAATAAATGCTTAATCTCACTCAAAATGAAACAAATGCTACTCAAAACGATAATAACATTTAAGACTGGAAATATATTGGTGTAAGTATGAAAGTTTCTGGGGGCAATTTTGGTTGTATTCATAAAATTTTAGAAATGTATATAATTTTATCGTAGTGATTTTATTGCCAAGAAACTCTTCCTCAAGAGTCACACACATAAATTTCAAGGTATGTGTAAATACAAATTTCACTTATATTGAAAGAACAAAAAGTAGGCTAACTGAACAATTTGCCAGCTTGAAAATGGACTGAACGATTTATTGTACATTCTCACAATTTCTAAGTTTATTTCTGAAAATTATATAAATTAAATTTTGAAGCAGGTAAAGGCAGTATAAAAACAAAAGTTTATAAATCCATTTAACTGATGCATGCAGATATAAATAATTGTCTGTTCAAATCTAACAGTGTATGAAACAAATAAATCATGAGCAAGTCATATTTATCCAGAAATGGAAGAATAATTCAGTAATAAATAATCTATCAATGCAATTTGCTGGATTTAAACAGAAAAATCTTATAATTATATCAGTAGATTTAGAAAAAGCATTTGATAATGTTCATTATTTATGATTTTAAAAAACTCACAGCAAATTCGGAATAAAAACGAACTCTTTTAACAAAGTAAGAATTGTATATCAAAAACCTATCACAAATATTTACTTAATGGGGACAAGCCAAGCAAGTGTATTTTCACTGCAACTGTTCAACAGAGAATAGAATTCCTAGCCAATGTTGTAAGAAATTAAAAAAAAATAATACAGCAGTGTAATTATTTTAAGGGAAAAGGCAAACATCATTATTTGCAAATGACAGCCTCATCAACAAACCACAACAAATATAACTAACAGAAAAACTACAATAAGTAATGAGAGTTGAACAAATTTGTTGCATAAATGGGTAACTTACCAAAATAGTGCAATTTGTCTGTAGTAAAATAATAGAAAATGAAATATTCACAATACAACCTACAATAAAATTTTTGATAATTATCAAATATACATAAAGGCATAAAAGATCTGAATACAGGATCCTAAAAGATCCAAATAAATTAATGAGATAACATATTATAAAAATATCGATTTCCCAAATATTAACTTATGAATTCAGTGCTACCTTAATTAAAATTTTAGCTGGATCTTGAGGAGCTCAAGAATCTTCTTTTGAAATTCAGATAGGAAAATAAAGATCCAAAGACAGCTAAGAAAGTTGGAAAAGGTTTAAAATAGCAATAACAACTTTCATGAAAATCCCAATTTCATGAAGGCAGGGATTTTTTTCTGTTTTGCTTACTGTTGATCTTCGTTCTCTAGAATCATGCTTGACACATAAGACAAAACAAATATTTGTTGAATGCGTGAAAACTGCAAACAGCATGCTACTGGCACAAACTTACCCCATGGAAATTATAGACCAGAAAGATACATGAGCTTGACATAAGCAAATGATCGTATGTATAATCCATCGTATCAAAAGGGAGATACAGGGTGCAATGAATTCTCATAGAAGGAATTAACCTGCTCATTATCCTAGGATTGGACTTGTAAACAGAGAATTGGAAATTGTGAATGACTCTCCACAATTTAGCATAGGCAATGTTCTGGATGGACATCATCGCATTGCACTTGGAGAGCAGTTAAGGGTAACAACATGATACGCCTGGCTAAAGCACAAAACAGACCATTTCCATGATATATGGCCTTTAAACATTAAATGTTTGAGCAATATTCAGAGATGCCTTAGATTTCTAGGATCCAGGATTCAGTGTGTAAGGAAATAATGATCTGGAGTAATGAATAAGCAGCTATTTCTTACTATCAAATAGTAGTTGGGATACTATATGTGTAACTTTCATCAAATTTTGCTACTTTTTCATGTAAAATAATTACTAAAATAGTTTCAAATATTCCAAATATTGCTACAGAACATTTAGGTGACATAATTCAGATTAATATCTCAAAACTGTTGTTCCAAACATCAAACTGCTAAGTAGTTCAGCGTCTTGGAGTCGGTACAATCAGTTTGTGGGGGGGGGGGTCTCCTTGCATCCATATATTTAGCCCAAGTTTTAAGCTTATTTTAGAATGGATTTATGTTCTCCTTGCCCCAAGAATCAAGGCATTGTGAGCAACACCTGGCATAATTCCACCCACTGGTCCTCAACAAGTGGAGACCTTAGGACATTTCATTCACGATATTTCGAATGCTCCTCTGTTGACAAGGACATTATATGCTTTCTCCTATCAAGCTTATGATAGAATTTTCCCCATTTTCTCACCTGCAAAATTAACTACACAGTACCAGTTTTACCTGGAAAAGGAAAAGACTTCACATTTGGAGCAGAAGCCAACCGCTTCAATGAAAGATACAACGAAGTCAGGCCAGCTTGCGTTCACTAAGCAATGTGTAGAGGATATTGTGATGCTCATGCCATTTCCTCACCTCCATAGCTGGGATTCATGGCAGTTAAAGCATTATCTAAATGAGCAGACGAAAAAATAAAGTGAAAGTCTCTTACACAACTAACTGTAAAATATCATAAAACACATAAATTAATTCAATTGCATGCTCCAAATGACATTTTCAGAGCATTGCTTTTGGTTAATGTCTTTGTGAAAGAAGAATTGCTAGGCTCCACAGAAAGGAGTGCATTTTGGAAACTGTTTCTTGATAATTGTCACTGATATGTTTCCAATTTACAAAATGCTCTGCCTAGAGATGAAGAGTGCCCTTTGCTGTTCTGTGGGTGGCAAAAAATGTTTTATTGGGGCTATATTTTCTGAAATGGTGAAAGTTTATCTGCGCCATTTCTAACTGCAGGGGATTCAGAATGAGTGAAATAGGTAGGAAATGGGCAAATATTCATGGGTAATGTCAAGAATGTTCAAGTTTTCTGATCTCATGGAATAATCTAATGTTTCCCATCAGGAGAAGAAGAATTAGCAGCGTTTTATGCCAGCTACAGGATAAGAGGAGCACACTATCAGATGAGAGGTGTTTCTAGGGTTGTGAACCTCACAACTGAGAGATTTTACCAAAAAAAAACTTCCCGCATGCTTTCAAGATGGTGTATTTAGAGAATAGTAATGGGAGGAGAAATGTTTAGGTCAATGGACTGCAGCATAAGAAGGACTGTTACCCACTCTCTGGGATATAAACGTCTGTCACCTGAGAGTATAAAAAAGGGAATCCAGGTTTAAGAAAGGTTAACTCACATGCACTGTGTTCTGAGAGGCTCCTCATCCTCCTCCCCCGGACCACCAGGGATACACTGCGTGGCAGTTAACCTTTCTTAAACCTGATTCCCTTTTATATAGTCTCACATAACGGAATAGCCTGTGTTTTCGGAGATCCTGACTACAGAAGCTTGGAGAAACCCGAGCCCAGCTCTCTCTGACTTGAGTCAGATAGCCTGGGCACAGGACCTGCCGTGTCTGTGGCGTTGAGGTCATGAATGGGCAGGGCTACTCTTGCTGCTTTCTTCTCTCTAAAATTTTCTAGGAAAGCCTGTCTACTTAGAGCATTAGCAGTCTGCAAAAAGAAAGGGTGCCGAAACACTCACTCATTATTTCAACACATATTTATCGAGCAGCGAGTCTGTATATTTAGAGAAAAATAGACCAGATTGTCGTTTTTGGGAATTTGTGAATATAATGGTGAGCGAAGCAGGGGAAAGGCCTGCTTTCTGAACATGTCTTTGAGTGACAAATGTCAGAAAATCAGTAACGGATACTAATGAACACAAAATGAATCCAGGTGGTGATAAGTACTATTATGAGCTTTTTGAGTAACCTTGATGTAAGTAGGATCCTGGAGGAAGTGGATGGATCAAGACAATCTGGGTTATTCAGGGAAGGATTCTCTGAGGAGGTGATGGTGCCCTAAGACCCCAGTGGTGAGAGTGAGCAGCCAGGTGTAGATGAGGGGTGCACTCCAGGCAAAGAGATGCGGAGCAAAGGCATTGAGGCAGAGTGAGGTGGACTTACCTGAGAGACCGGAAGGCCAGGTAACTGTGGGCAGTGAATTAGGGAAGAGTCTGGGATGAGACGCTGTGGTCTGCAGGTACATAATCCAAGGCTAGCAGGACGAGGCAAGGGGTATGCTTTATTTTCAAAGGACGACAAGGATGCTGGAGGGTTCCCAATAGAGGAGCAAAATGATCTGATAAAGATATTGAAAATCCCTCTGGCTATGGTGGAAAATGGATTCCAACATGGGGAAAAAAAGAACGAGAGAGAAAGAACAGCTAACAGTCAATTCTCATTGCAGCTACCGCGAGCTACCACAAATTTAACCCAACACACACGCATTATCTTATAGTCCTGGAAGCTGAGAGTTCAAAATCAGTCCCACTGGGCTACAGTCAAGTTGTCGGCAGGACCATGTTCCTTCTGGAGGCTCCAGGGGAGAATCCGTGCCTAGGCTTTTCAGGATGGCTGTGGTCTTCACCTGGAGTGACCCTACATCACACATCCTTCACCTTTCCCTCTGCTTCCCTCATTCCTTCTTCTCACTCCAGTGTCCTACCGACCTCTCATAAGGAACTTTGTGAGGACACTGGGCCCATGTAGATTACCCAGGACACTCTCCCCATCCCAAGAGGCTAATTTAGTCACACTTGCAAAGTCCCCCTTTCCATATAAAGTAACATTCACAGGTTTTGGGGATTAGAAAGTAGAGACCTTTGAGGGCCCTATTTCTGCTGATTACAGATTGCTGAAAGCATAGCTTCTTATAAGGATCTTCGTGAACAGAATCAGGGTGGTCTAGGGTGGTCACAGCCAAAATAAAATGAATCACAAAGACTTGGGATACATTTTTTCTGACCTGACAGGAGTTCCTGATTGGCCATGAAGGGGTGAAGAAAAACAAGAAATAAAAGATAATTCACACCAGAGGTTTTCAAACTGTATCTCAGGCTCTATGACCAACAAGGTCAAAATAACTTCCATTATAATTCCTGTGGGGTGGTTCATTTTTTCACTCTCATTTCCTCACGAGCTTGCCGCAGCCTCTCCATGAACTTGGTGCCTTGAAATGGCATCTGCACCATGACAGCTACTGTGTGTTGGTGATTTCAAAGCTCTCTGTTTAAAATTCCAACATGGTAAGTAGCTAGAGATAAAATTTATAACAAAGACACTCTTTGAAATCCTCGACTTTTTAAAACTATGAAGAGATCATCATAACAAAAAGTTTGAAAACTGCTGGCGTATGTTTTGATTGAACACAGGAGTAACATTTATGAGATAGAAAAGGTAAGGTGTGAAATGAAATTGTGGGAAAGTCAAGAGTTCCAAGAGTTCTGCCAAACATCGTGAAGTAAAAACATTATGTAATATATTCTGAATGAACCTTAGACAAGTTGTGTGCTGGATATTAGGTTTTACTATCCTTATTAATGCAGCCAATACAAACCCATGTACCTGGAGCAAAGATGTAATGGGTCCCAGCTAAAATATAGTCAGCACTGCTAAATACGTCAGACATATGCTGGTTTCTAGAGACAAAAAAAAAAAGGGAGTAAGACAATAAGTCCATCATAATCCCTGTCCTCATAAAACATATATCCCTCCAAGGTTGTATGTTTTATGTAAGCAGGGATTATCATGGTCTTATTGTTTTACTCATTTTCTGACCCTAGAAAACAGCTATGAGCTGTGAGCTGAGGGAAGCAGTTAAGATCAAAGTGCCTTTCAGGAACCCCACATTCTATAGTATGTCTGGAGAGATGAGTGATGCCATGGAAGAGATATGATAGCAATATCCATATGAAAAAGACTTGGTGGATGAAGGTCAGGAGATTGGACTTCGTCTCCAGATGGCGGGAAGCTAGAGTGTGCTCGGTAGACTAAGATCGATAATTGCCAAGTGGCTGAGTAAGTAAAGGAATTTGCCATCTGTGGATGAGACAACTTTAGGAACCTCTTAAGTGTTAGGAGTGGATCTTATTCATGTTTGAAGAAACAATAGCACTGTGCTGGTACACAGAGTCCGTTCACGATGTTCGTGTATGTTTGTCTAAACTGAAAAAAGATGTAATTGGATTTCTAATACATCTTAAATGTCAGGTTTTATTTTCTAGCTAACAAATGATTATTTTTCGCCGGAGAAAAATAAGTAAAATTCATTCTAACCCAGCCCCAACTTCAACCCACTCATGCATCCAGATACAAATTTCCTATTTACCCACAGCTATTCTCTTTTCATGATCATAATAATCTGATCTCAATCTCTAACAGATATATAAATAAATGTAGGTACTTATAATAAATAAATGCCTTTATCAAGTTTCGGGGTCTCATTTTATTTTTAGAAACCAGTTTTACAATGGAGTCATATCCCTGTGCAGGAGTGACTATGGTAGAAGCAATCCTCAATGGTACAACAATACAGCAATGATTCTTGACTGGGGCCTGGGGGAAAGCATTGTGTCTTAACCCCTCATGTATAATTACTGCATTTATAAAAGACAAAGGTTTTCTTGGAGCAGCTCTCATAAAATGTCATACAAACTCACCCTTTCTTGTCAAGTCAGCCACAGCTTGACCATTGCTCTGGCTAAAAATTCTGACTTCAGTGATTGCTGTGGTTCATGTGCACCTGGAGTTCTGAGTTATGTCCAGAAGTCACCTGAGAAATCACACCCCTATGCATGCTGCTTTCTAATCTAAGCAATGCAAATCAGTGGGATTTGTAGTAAAGGTTGTCTTTAGTTGGAATATCAAGTTACTGTAGGGCAATGGGAAAGTAAAGTTTCAGATTTAAATTTCTTTGGATAGCTACAAAGGACATTGTTACTGATTGATATTAGAGGTGGATAAATTAATTCACACAGTCTTGCACTCATTCAACAAACACTTATCAAGATTCTACCATGTGTAAAAAATTATACTAGCAACAGGGAATTGGATAATCAACAAGACAGGCAAGGGAGCTATTGTTAAGGAATAGGGAAATATAAATCAGTAATTGTGCAATTATTTAATTACATGTGTGACTGGCGCTGCTATGGAGAAATAAGGACACCATCAGAAAGGGACAGTGGAACCTGGTCCTACAGACTTCCCATTTTGAGGGGTCTAGCAGGAACTTTATCTCTGTAAAATCTCTAAGCCTCTGAAAAACCAACCTGCAGATGTAGCTGGCTCAGCAGATGACCTCCTGGTGAAGAGTTTCAGTGTCACCTAGCTCTGTGGGTCCAAATCTTCATTTGCATTTTGGTATTATGACTCCTTATTTTTGCCAGATTTTGTTCTATTTGAAAGGTATTTTAAAACATTCATCATAAAGTTTAGGGAGATCTGACAAGATGGCCAAATAGAAACAGCTCTGGTCTATAGCTCTGAGCAAGACCAATGTAGAGAGCAGGTGATTTCTGCATTTCCTACTGAGGTACCTGGTTCATCTCATTGGGACTGGTTAGACAATGGGTGCAGTCCACAGAAGGTGAGCAGAAGCAGGGTGCGGCATTGCCTCACCCAGAAAGCACAAGGGGCCGGGAACCTCCCTCCTCTAGCCAAAGGAAGCCATGAGGGACTGTGCTATCCAGCCCAGATACCATACTTTGCCCATGGATTTTGCAACCTGCAGACAGATTTCCTCATGTGCCTATACCACCTGGGTCCTGGGTTTCAAGCACAAAACTGGGCGGCTGTTGGTGCAGACACTGAGCTAGCTGCAGGAGTTTTTTTTCATACCCCGATGGTGCCTGAAATACCAGGGATACAGAAACGTTTACTGCCCTGGAAAGGGGGCTGAAGCCAGGGAACCAAGTGGTCTTCCTCAGCAGGTCCAACCCCCACAGAGCCCAGCAAGCTAAGATCCCCTGTTTTGAAGTTCTCACTGCCAGCACAGCAGTCTGAAGTCAACCTGGGATGCTCGAGCTTGGTGGGGGAAGGGGCATCCAGCATTACTGAGGCTTGAGTAGGTGGTATTCCCCTTACAGTGCAAATGAAGCCACCAGGAAGTTTGAACATTGTGGAACCCACCACAGCATGCCAAAGCTGCTGTGGCCAGACTGCCTCTCTAGATTCTTCCTCACTGGGCAGGGCATCTCTGAAAGAAAGGCAGCAGACTAACTCCCATCTCCCTAGGGCAGAACACCTCAGGGAAGGGGCAGCTGTGGGCACAGCTTCATCTGACTTAAATGTTCCTGCCTGCTGGCTCTGAAGAGAGCAGCAGATCTCCCAGCACAGCGCTTGAGCTCTGCTAAGGGGCAGACTGCCTCCTCAAGTGGGTGCCTGACCCCCATGCCTCCTGACTGGGAGACACCTCCCATCAAGGATTGACAGACACCTCATACAGGAGAGCTCTGGCTGGAATCTGGTGGGTGCTTCTCTGGGATGAAGCTTCCAGAGGAAGGAGCAGGCTGTAATCTTTGCTGTTCTGCAGCCTCCCCTCATGATACCCAAGCAAACACAGTTTGGAGTAGACCGCTGCAAACTCCAGCAGACCTGCAGAAGAGGGGCCTGACTGTTAGAAGGAAAACTAACAAACAGAAAGCAATAACATCAACATCAACAAAAAGGATGCTCCCACAAAAACTCCATCCAAAGGTCATCAGCATCAAAGATCAAAGGTAGATAAATTCAGGAAAATGAGAAAAAAACAGCACAAAAATGCTGAAAACTCCAAAAGTCAGAATGCCTCTTCTCCTCCAAAGGATCACAACTCCTCACCAGCAAGGGCACAAAACTGGATGGAGAATGAGTTTGATGAATTGACAGAAGTAGGCTTCAGAAGGTGGGTAATAACAAACTCCTCTGAGCTAAAGGGGCATGTTCTAACCCAATGCAAGGAAGCTAAGAACCTTGATGAAAACTTATAGGAACTGTAACGAGAATAACCAGTTTAGAGAAGAAGATAAATCACCTGATGGAGTTGAAAAACACAGCACGAGAACTTAATGAAGCATACAAAAGTATCAATAGCCAAATCCATCAAGCAGAAGAAAGGATATCAGAGAGTGAAGATCAACTTAATAAAATAAAGCATCAAGACAAGATTAGAGAAAAAAGAATGAAAACAAATGAACAAAGCCTCCAAGAAATATGGGACCATGTGAAAAGAGCAAACCTATGATAAATTGGTGTACCTGAAAGTGACGGGGAGAATGCAACCAAGTTGGAAAACATACTTCAGGATATTATCCAGGAGAACTCCTGCAACCCAGCAAGACAGGCCAACATTCAATTTCAGGAAATATAGAGAACACCACTGAGATACTCCTTGAGAATTGCAATCCCAAGACACATAATTGTCAGATTCCCAAGGTTGAAATGAAGGGAAAAATGTTAAAGGCAGCCAGAGAGAAAGGCCAGTTTACCTACAAAGTAAAGCCCATTAGACTAACAGCAGGTCTTTCTGCAGAAACCCTACAAGCCAGAAAAGAGAGTGGGGGCCGATATTCAACATTCTTAAAGAAAAGAATTTTCAAACCAGAATTTCATAACCAGTCAAACTAAGCTTCATAAGTGAAGGAGAAAAAAAAAATCTTTTTCAGACAAGCAAATGCTAAGGGATTTTTGTCACCACCAGGCTTCCCTTACAAGAGGTCCTGAAGGAAGCACTAAATACAGAAAGGAACAACCAGTACCAGCAACTGCAAAAACATAACAAATATAAAGACCATTGACACTATGAAGAAACTGCATCAACTAATATGCAAAATAACCAGCTAGAATCATAATGACAGGATCAAATTCACACATAACAATATTAACTTTAAATGTAAATGGGCTAAATGCCCTAATTAAAAGACACAGGTTGGCAAATTGGATAAAGTGTCAAGACCCATCAGTGTGCTGTATTCAGGAGACCCATTTCATGTGCAAAGACACACATAGGCTCAAAATAAAGACATAAAGGAATAGTTACCAAGCAAATGAAAAGAAAAAAAAAAAAAAGCAGGGTTGCAATCCTAGTCTCTGATAAAACAGACTGTAAACCAACAAAGATCAAAAGGGACAAAGAAGGGCATTACATGATAATAAAGAGACTGATGCAACAAGAAGAGCTAACTATCCTAAATATATATGCACCCAATACAGAAGCACCCAGAGTCATAAAGCAAGTTCTTAGAGATCTAAAAAAGACTTAGACTCCCACACAATAATAGTGGGAGACTTTAACAACCCACTGTCAATATTAGACAGATCAATGAGGCAGAAAATCAATGAGGATATTCAGGATTTGAACTTAGCTCTGAACCAAGTGGACCTAATAGACATCTACAGAACCCTCCACCCCAAATCAACAAAATATACATTCTGCTCAGCACATTGCACTTATTTTAAAATTGAACACATAATTGGAAGTAAAACACTCCTTAGCAAATGCAAAATAATGGAAATCCTAACAGTCTCTCAGACCACAGAGCAAGCAAATTATAACTCAGGATTAAGAAATTCACTCAAAATCACACAACTACATGGAAATTGAACAACTTGTTCCTGAATGACTACTGGGTAAATAACAAAATTAAGGCAGAAATAAATAAGTTATTTGCAACCAATGAGAACAAAGACACAACACACCAGAATCTCTGGGACACAGCTAAAGCAGTGTTTAGAGGGAAATTTATAGCATTAAGTGCCCACATCAGAAACTAGGAAAGATCTAAAATTGACACCCTAACATCACTATGAAAATAACTAGAGAAGCAAGAACAAACAAATTCAAAAGCTAGCAGAAGGCAACAAATAACTAAGATCAGAGCAGAACTGGAGATAGAGACACGAAAAATCTTTCAAAAAATCAATGAATCCAGGAGCATGTTTTTGAAAAGATTTACAAAATGCATAGACTGCTAGCCAAACTAATAAAGAAGAAAAGAAAGAAGAATCAAATAGACACAATAAAACATGACAAAGGGGATATCACCACTGTTCCCACAGAAATGAAAACTACCATCAGAGAATACTATAAACACCTCTATGCAAATAAACTAGAAAATCTAGAAGAAGTGGATAAAGTCCTGGACACTTACACCCTCCCAGTACCAGACAAGGAAGAAAGTCTAATCCCTGAAAGGACCAAAAACAAGTTCTGAAACTGAGACAGTAATTAGTAGCCTACCAAACAAAAAAAAAGCCCAGGACCAGATGGATTCACAGCCGAATTCTACCAGAGGTACAACGAGGAGCTGGTACCATTCCTTTTGAAACTATTCCAAACAACAGAAGAAGAGGGACTCCTCTCTAACTCATTTTATGAGGCCAACATCATCCTGATATCAAAACCTGGCAGAGACACAACAAAAAAGGAACATTTCAGGCCAATTTCCCTGATGAACATTGATGCGAAAATCTTCAATAAAATACTGGCAAACCAAATCCAGCAGCACATCAAAAATTTATCTACCACGATCAAGTCGGCTTCATCCTGGGATGCAAGGTTGGTTCAAAATACAAATCAATAAACATTATCCATCACATATACAGAACCAGTGACAAAAACCACATGATTATTTCAATAGATGCAGAAAAAGCCTTTGATAAAACTCAACTCTCCTTCATGCTAAAAAACACTCAATAAACCAGGTATTAACGGAACATATCTCAAAATAATGAGGGCTATTTATGATAAACCCATAGCCAATATCATACTGAATGGGAAAAAGCTGGAATCATTCCCTTTGGAAACCAGTACAAGGCCAGGATGCCCTCTCTCACCATTCCTATTTAACATAGTATTGGAAGTTCTCGCCAGGGCAATCAAGCAAGAGAAAGAAATAAAAGATATTCAATTAGGAAGAGAAAGAAGGCCAATTGTCTCTGTTTGTAGATGACATGATTGTATATTTAGAAAATCCCATATTCTCAGCCCAAAAACTCCTTAAGTTAATAAGCAACTTCAGCAAAGTCTCAGGATACAAAATCAATGTGCAAAAATTGCAAGCATTTCTATACACCAATAATAGACAAAGAGAAAGCCAAAACATGACTGAACTCTGATTCACAATTGCTACAAAGAGAATAAAATACCTAGGAATACAACTTGCAAGAGATGTGAAGGAGCTCTTCAAAGAGAACTACAAATCACTGCTCAAGGAAATAAGACAGGACACAAGCAAATGGAAAAACATTCCATCCTCATGGATAGAAAGACTCAATATCGTGAAAATGGCCATACTGTCCTAAGTAGTTTATTGATTCAATGCTATTCCCATCAAGCTACCATTGACTTTCTTCACAGAATTAGAAAAAATTACTTTAAATTTCATATGAAACCAAAAAAGAGCCCTGTAGCTAAGAGAATCCTAAGCAAAAATAACAAAACTGGAGGCATCATGCTACCTGACTTCAAACTATATTACAAGCCTGTAGTAACCAAAAAAGCATGGTACTGGTACCAAAACAGACATATCATATAAATCAATGGAACAGAACAGAGCCCTCAGAAATAACACCTACACACCATCACATACACACCACAAATATACAACCATCTGAGCTTTGACAAACATGAGGAAAACAACCAATGGGGAAAGGATTCCCTATTTAATAAATGGTGTTGGGAAAACTGGCTAGCCATATGCAGAAAACTGAAACTGGACCCCTTCTTTACACCTTATACAAAAATTAACCCAAGATGGATTAAAGACTTAAACATAAGACCTAAAACCATAAAAACCCTAGAAGAAAACCTAGGCAATACCATTCAGAACATAGGCATGGGCAAAGACTTCATGACTAAAACACCGAAAGCAATGGCAACAAAGCCAAAATTGACAAATGTGATCTAATGAAAACAGTTTCTGCATAGCAAAAGAAACTATCATCAGAGTGAACAGGCAACCTACCGAATGGGAGAAAATTTTTTAAATCTATCCATCTGACAAAGGGCTAGTATCCAGAGTCTACAAGGAACTTAAACAAATTTACAAGAAAAAAACAAACCCCACCAAAAAGTGGGAGAAGGATATGAACACACAGTTCTCAAAAGAAGACATCTATGCAGCCAACGAACATATGAAAAGAAGCTCATCATCACTGTTCATTAGAGAAATGCAAATCAAAACCACAGTGAGATACCATCTTATGCTTCCAGCTTTTTCCCATTCAGTATGATATTGGCTATGGGTTTATCATATGCCAGTTAGAATGGCAATCAATAAAGGGTCAGGAAACAACAGATGCTGAAGAGGATGTGGAGAAATAGGAATGCTTTTTTTTTTTTTTTTTTTTTTTTTTTTTTTTTTTTATTTATTTATTTATTTTATTTTTTTTTATTTTTTTATTTTTAATTAATTTATTATTATTATACTTTAAGTTGTAGGGTACATGTGCATAACGTGCAGGTTTGTTACATATGTATACTTGTGCCATGTTGCTGTGCTGCACCCATCAACTCGTCATTTACATCAGGTATAACTCCCAGTGCAATCCCTCCCCCCTCCCCCCTCCCCATGATAGGCCCCGGTGTGTGATGTTCCCCTTCCTGAGTCCGAGTGATCTCATTGTTCAGTTCCCACCTATGAGTGAGAACATGCGGTGTTTGGTTTTCTGTTCTTGTGATAGTTTGCTAAGAATGATGGATTCCAGCTGCATCCAAGTCCCTACAAAGGACTCAAACTCATCCTTTTATGCTTTTACACTGTTGGTGGGAGTGTAAATTACTTCAACCATTATGGAAGACAGTGTGGCGATTCCTCAAGGATCTAGAATGAGAAATACTATTGGACCCAGCAATCCCATTACCGGGTATACACCCAAAAGATTATAAATCATTCTACTATAAAGACACATGCACACATATGTTTATTGCAGCACTATTTACAGTAGCAAAGACTTGGAATCAACCCGAATGCCCATCATTGATAGACTGGATAGAGAAAATGTGGAACATATACACCATGGAATACTATATAGCCATAAAAAAGAATGAGTTCATGTCCTTTGCAGGGACATGGATGAAGCTGGAAACCATCATTCTCAGCAAACTAACACAGGAACAGAAAACCAAACATCACATGTTCTCACTCATAAGTGAGTTGAACAGTGAAAACACATGGTCACAGGGAGGAGAACATCACACACCATGGTCTGTCAGGTGGTGAGGGGAAGGGGAGAAATAGCATTAGGACAAATACTTAATGCATGTGGGGCTTAAAACCTAGATGACGGGTTGATGGGTGCAGCAAACCACCATGGCACATATATACATATGTAACAAACCTGCACATTCTGCACATGTATCCCAGAACTTTAAGTATTTAAAAAACCATTTATCCATTTTTAAGGGAATCGTTTTTTTCAAGTAACAAGCGTGCCTTAGGAGCAAACATCGAAGTGTGTTTAGAGTCAGTGTTGCTTGGGTGAGGCACCATGAGAGCCAGAGCATAGTGACTGTGGCTGAATGATGCCACATCCCAGCACTTGATATGCAGGACCTCACGCTAGTCTTATCGCTGTGGTGTTTTTCCTGAGGGCTTTGGGTAGCCCTGAATGACATGACACAGTCAGATTTGTATTTTGAGTAGACAGTCCTGTGGTCAATGTGGAGAGTGTATTGGAAAGGGACATAAGTGCACCATTCTCACCAGGTAGGAAAATTTTGCAGTAGACAGGCTAGAGGTGAAGATAGGTTAGACTAAATGGATGACAATGAACAAGGGGAAGGAATAATATTTGAAAATATTTTGGATATGGAGAATTTGTAGATGTCCCATATACATCGCAGGCGACTTGCTGGAGCTATGAGGAAGAGGATGACCTCACAGATGATAATGAGAACATAGACAAGAACCCAATTTGGGAAGATGGTCAGACACACTGAGTTTACAGAATTTCACTCTGATATGACTGTGAGACAGCTGAATACAGTATACCACTAAGTAGCTCAACATAAATAAATATGGATATTTAATATTTATGTATCATTTATGTTCATATTACATTCAAGAGCTCAGAGCAAATGTATTCTTACTAGAGAATCTTTGATTTTTTTTGTAGGGGCAAAGCATTCTTATTTATCATTTTAAATAATAGTTTCTAATAAGTAATATGACTCTAGCATTTTAATTTCAGTGATTTGATTCCATAAGAATTGTGTTTCCACCTTCCCAAAGTCCTATTAAATTCAAACTCTTAAAGGCAGAGAAAACAACAAAAATATCACATAAAATATTTTTGCTTACTAAAGAAAGGAAATCAATACATGTGAATGTCATCTTGGCACCACATCACATCCACAGCTCTAACAACCCAAAAACAAAACTCAGAAGAGGATTGGTTGTTATTCAAATTTTTGTATCTGCCTATGTCATTTTAAGGATAGTTTCCCTTATATTGGCCTGTTATCAAATATACAGAAGAGTAAACCCTACTGGTATCTAAATATAGCAAAGAAAATAGATTTAAGTGATTACATGTTTTTAAATGACAATTTAACATCCGAGTGAAAATTGTACTTTACTAAGATACCTTATTTCAACGTCCACCTAAATCTGCCTTTCAATTGCAAATCTCTTGAAATAATGGAAACAATATTACAACACCAGAACAAAAAGAATATGATCAGCAAATTGGAAATTCCAAGTAATACCTCAAAGATGGAAGGCAAAAGAACCAGGGTAGAGGAGAAGTAGAAGTTGGGAAGCTATAGCTAAAAAAATGTCCAAGAAGACGCTTCAGCGAGGGCCAGAAAGTTGAAGTGAACCACAAATTAATGAAAGAGTCAAAGTGAAAGGGCTACCTTTAGGGAAATTATCTGGAGCTTACTTGCTTTAAAAACTGCATTTAGTTCGGCAGGAAGTCACTCTGTGGCCCTCAACTTGTAAGGAATCTCAGATAATGGAGCAATTTTCTCCCAGGGCGGGACTCCCCACGTGGCTTGCTAAACCACATTGAGTGGTTGGGTTGGAGAGGGATTACAACGTGGGAAGGAAAGTTACAGAGTGAAGCCTAAAGTTTCCCAGACTGCATAAAAGAGAGCAGAGGAAGAAGAAAAATAAGACAGCAAATAGCTGATTTTAATACTTATTAATCTATCCTGAACTGCAATAACTTCTCTTTAATGACAAATTGAGTAAAAATGAGTAAGAATATGGGAGTTTGGTATAGCACAATAAGCATGCTTGAGCTTATAGACATATTCAGAAAGACACACACACAACTGCAAAAATTCATACGCAATAAAGAGAAAACAGAGATACTTTACAAAAACACTTGGAAACTATCCAACATTAATTGTGTAATAGGCATCAAAGTCTCAGTAAGTAAACAAACTTAACGGAGAATATATTTTCTAACCATAGCACAACACAGCAAATATTAGAAATTAAAAAGAAAAAAATACCCTTACATACCTTTACTAGAAAATAAAAATATTAACAATAACTGAATTATGTATTCAACTCATGAAGATAAAACATATCCAGTATAGTAAACACAAAGGTGGAATGAAAGAATTGATAAAACTTGAAGAAGAAATTAATGTAAAACAAAATCATAGACCTTATTAATGAATCTAAAAAGTGGTTCTTTGAAAAAAAATTCATTGAAAAATTACAAAACTTTTGTAAGTGTGATAATGCAACCACACACATTTCATGAAAAATAAGAGCACGAGAGAGATGGAAAAAATGGAAAATTGTAATGCACATCTAACAGTAGAAACTTCAAAAATGTAGAAAATTATGTTATCAAAAATGGTTCAAGAAAAAATAGAAATCTGAAATAACACCATGAACTATTACAAATAGTTTTGTATGTGTACATCTCAAAGTACATAAACTATTATAATGGCAGTATTGACTCAAAATATTGATCAATAACACAGAAATAGTTCAGAAACACATCCATGTATATATGAGTTTATGATAAAGGTAGCATTTCAAATCAGTGGGAGGAGGACGGACCCCTATAATTTAAAAACATTTTAGACACTTCCATTTATCATGCACATAATTAAATTCTTGTTGACTAAAAAGTATAAATGTTCTTAAAATGTGTGCATGTATTAAAAAATATGAGATTATTTTTGTGGCATTTATCCTGGGGTAGTTGGGTTTGAGAACCTCAACCTCAGAAGCAGAAGTTTCCATTGATTTGGGTACATTAAATTATAAACCTGTAAGTCAGAAAAGCCATCACAAATAGAAGATAAGTGAATGACTAAGAAAAGGGTTGGAGTTTATATGACTGGAACAATGTTAGTAATTACAATGATGAAAGATACCTAAAATTTAGTTTTATTTATTTTTTACTATGTAATTTATTTATTTTTATTTCAATAGCTTTAAGGATACAAGTGATTTTTAGTTACATGGATTAACTGTGTAGTGGTGACATCTGGGATTTTAATGTACTAGTCATCCAAGTAGTGTATATTGTACCCAATAGGTAGTTTTTTATCCCTTTCCCCTCTCCCAACTGCCCCTCTTCTGAGTCTCCAGTGTCCGTTATACCACCCTGTACCTAAAATTTTAAAAGGAAAAAAAATGGACAAGGCTGTCTGAAATTTATTTTGAAAAAATAAAAATCTAGTAATCTGAAAAAGGCTGATTAAATATACTTCACCTTCCAATGGTCACAAAATTTATGTTTTGCGTTATAATATTGTTTAGTGTCAGTGAAATAGACCACATTAATATGGGTGAAGAAGGATTTATTTTTTAATTAAGGAATATCTATTCTACAAAATACTATAGAAGCACCACTTAAGTTGTTCACAATTGTTCTTATTGTAAACATCTTTGTACAAACATTTTAGTGCATATGACCTATGCTTACCATGAATAAATCTCTGCAGAGCAGATTGGTAGGGCAATGATTATACATATATTTAAAATTCTGATTAAAATTTAGAAATTGTTTTTCAGAAATACACTTGCTAATTGAGATTCCCACAAATTGTGCATTAGATCATAGCTACATAACATTTCTTCTTATTCACATCATCATTTATTATACCAATAATTGAATTTTGAAAATAGAACTCATTCCTTTTCTTTTCAACTAAAACTTTTATTTATATATCATTTTGATTATATGAAGTTATTTCTTTGTAAGAAATATTCAGAAGTAAAATTACTGGGTCAAATGTTAAGCATATCTATGATTCTTGCTCTGCAAGATTGTTTTCCAAAAGTTTTAGGGCACTGCTTTTACCCAAACATTAACAGCATTTGTTGTCAAGTTTACTGTTTTACAGATCTGCTCACTTAAAATAAAGATATATTTATAACAAAAATAAAATCTAAAAAATTTTAAATATATGAGAAAAAAATAAAAGAAATTTATCTTGCTTTTTAGAGCTAACCACTCTAATGCTTGCTTGGTTGACATACTTCCAGATGTTTCTGTGATGCACTTTTATGTAAGTGTATGTGTAATTTTTCCTTAAAAACAAGGACTGTTCCACACAGGCTCTACTGGAACTTGTTATAAATGTGTAGTATATTGTAAATATTTTTACAAATTTTAAACACTGCTCTATTTCTACCACATAATATCTTTTTTAAAATTTTTACTTTAAGTTCTGAAATACATGTGCAGAATGTGCAGGTTTGTTGCCCAGGTATACACCTGCCATGGTGGTTTGCTGCACCTATCTGCATCTACCAACCCGTAATCTAGGTTTTAAGCCCCACATACATTAGGTATTTGTCCTAATGCTGTCCCTCCCCTTTCCCACCACCTACCGACAGGCCCTGTTGTGTGATGTTCCCCTCCCCAGGTCCATGTGTTCTCATCATTCAACTCCCATAAGTGAGAGTGTTCGGTTTTCTGTTCCTGTGATAGTTTGCTGAGAATGATGTCTTCCAGCTTCATCAATGTCCCTACAAAAGACATGATCTCACACTTTTTTATGGCTGCATAGTATTCCATGGTCCATAACATAATATCTTACTGATATTTGACCTATTTAAGCATCACATACTTTACTTAACCAATTACCTATTTTGGAAAATTTGAATCAAAATTGTGTGGCATCCACTTTCTGATAAAAAAATTACAAAGGAGAATGAATAAAATTAAATTATTGCATCAAATTAATGATTTATGCAACCATCATAAGCATAAGTGTCACAATTATGCATCAGTGACTATAATATTTGTAATAGAATATTAAATGGAAAAACTAAACCAAACTCTTTGTGCAATGTGATTTTATTGACTTTAAGCTATATAAACCTCTATACTGACAAAAATCAAGAAAAATAACGAAGTTTTACACTGCATAAATATGAAATTTGTATTTGTAAGGTTTCTGTTATTTTATTTTAAAGGCAACTTAGTTTCAGAGGTACTGACCATTATTTAATATTTTTATTTTCAGGTGTAAATATGGAAACATTAAGTTTAAGGGATTTCCTAATAGCCCAAACCAAAGTGGAAAACTTAAGTGAGATATGTAAAAGTTATAGAAGTGCCTTTTAAAAAATAATTGTCTAACACATACAAAATATTCTGCTTAAATAAATAGCTTTAAAATGATTGTCTAAAATACTTATTTTTATTTTTATATTTTCTATGCTACATTGCCTTGAAATGTCATTATATTTAGCATTTATAAAAAAAAAATCTTAGGCAATTTTAGTATTTTGCCAGAGTTTTTGTAGACTCTAGTTTAGATCTGGAATTCTTCAGATGATGAATATCTGAACTCTACAGCTTCTAATTAGCCTCACAAATTTGAATACAGGCATGATATTTACATCTAGAATTTTGGAAGCAAGAACCATTAGTGATTCAACAAGTAGAGTGCTGTTTTACCTATAATGTCAAAGGACAGTTTGAAAATGCTAGAAATTTCTAAATCAGAAATCTTATTATTCATGTGAAAGCTACTATTATATTCCTGAAACCAAGACAAAAAAAAATAGCTTTGTTTAGCATTTTATTATACATGAACATTAAGTATTTACAAATATCTCTCTGTTTTTATAGCCTCAAATATGTAGAAATTTTTCAGGCTAAAGATCTTTGTTTTTGTTCTTCAGTGGTTTTAAAATTCTTTAGAGGCAGTAAATTAAATTTATTAACAGTGATTGCATAACAATAAAGTAGTAAGATGTCTATTATTGAAAAAAATCTCCCTTGTATTACAGTCAGACTCACCACCCCCTTAGAACAATATATTTCAAGGTAGGAGACAGCTTGACTAAATGTGCCTTTTTTAGTCCATCTCTTGAAAATTGCTATAGCTTGAGACCCAGTCTGTCCATGTAGACTGGGTAGCTCCCATGTAGAGGTAGCTCCTTTGTGGTCATCTTTGGAACCAATGTGAGTCACCTCCAAAGCTCTACTCACCATGGTAAGAGTGTTAATTAATATGACTGGAATGTATAGCTTGACCATGACTTAGTGTGGATGTCCCTTCTAAATGTCTTGTTGAGGTATAATCCTCAGTGTTGGAGGTGGGGCTTGGTGGGGGGTATTTGGGTCGTGGGGGTGGATCCTTTATGCCTTGGTGCTGTCCTCATAGTAGTGAGTGAGTTCTCATGAGATCTGGTTGCTTAAAGTATGTGGAACCTCCCCCACTGATATGATTTGACTCTGTGTCTCTACTCAGTCCTCACGTCAAATTGTAATTCCCAGTATTGGGGTAGAGGCCTGGTGAGAAGTGATTAAATAATGGGGGCAGACATCACCCTTGCTGTTCTCATGACAGATTTTTCATGAGATCTGGTTGTTTGAAAGTATGTAACAGTTCCCCATTCATGCTCTCTCTCTTTCCTCTCTCTCTCTCTCCTGCCATCACATGAAGATGTGTTTGCTTCTCCTTCACCCTTCTGCCATGATTGTAAGATTCCTGAGGCCTCCCATCTATACTTCCTATACAGCCTGTGGAACTTTGAGTCAATTAAACCTCTTTTCTTCGTAAATTACCCAGTCTCAGGTAGTTCTTTATAGCAGTGTAGAAATGGCCTAATACACCCACTGTCTCTTGCTCCTATTCTGCTATGTGAGACACTTGCTCCCCCTTCACCTTCTGCCATGATTGAGAGCTCCCTGAGGTTTCACCAGAAGCTGAGCAGATATCAGCTCTACATTTTCTGTACAGCCTGCAGAACTGTAAGCCAATTAAGCCTCTTTTCTTTATAAATTATCTAGTCTCAGGCAGTTCTCTATAACAACACAATAACAGCCTAGTACAGACCACATCATGAGCCACTTTGTCAACCACATTCTAAGCATATTTGGATGACAGCAAAAGATAATTATGAATAATCCTTTTACATTCAGCCCCTTAAAATGGTCTTAAATGGTAAGAGACATGACTTAGATCTCTTCTGAAGTATTCACTTCAGGGATTTGTAACTATGGCATAGTTTAATATGGTGCGAACTTGCCCAGCTCACGCTTTTAGAAAACATCCCTAAAAAGAACGATTGATATGATTTTGCTGTGTCCCCACCCAAATGTCATCTTGAATTGTAGCACTTATAATTCCCATGTGTTGTGGAAGGGACATGGTAGAAGATAATCGAATCATGGGGGTGGTTTACCCCATATTGTTCTCATTGTAGTGAACAAACCTCATGAGATCTGATGGTTTTATAAGAGGTTTCCCCTTCTGCTATCTGTTTTTTCTCTCTTTCCTGCCAACTTGTAAGATGTGACTTTGCTCCTCCTTTGCCTTCTGCCATAATTGTGAGGCCTCCCCAGCCATGTGGAACTGTGAGTCCATTAAACATCTTTTCTTTATAAATTACCCAGTCTTGGTCTTTATTAGCAGTGACAGAATAGACTAATACAGTAAATTGGTAACAGTAGACGAGGGTGCTGCTCTAAAGATACCCAAAAATGTGGAATCAACTTTGGAACTAGATAAAAGGCAGAGGTTGGAACAGTTTGGAAGGCTCAGAAGAAGACAGGTAAATGTAGGAAAGTTTTAAACTTCCTAGAGACTTGGAGGGCTCAGAAGATAGGAAAATGTGGGAAAGTTTGGAACTTCCTAGAGATTTGTTGAATGACTTTGACCAAAATGCTGATAGTGAGATGGACAATAAGGTCTAGACAGAGGTGGTCTCAGATGGAGATGAGGAACTTGTTGAGAATTGGAGTAAAGGGCACTCTTGCTATACAAAGAGATTAGCAGCATTTTGTCCCTGCCCTAGAGATCTGTGGAACTTTGAACTTGAGAGAGTTGATTTAGGGTATCTGGTGAAATAAATTTCTAAGCAGCAAAGTGTTCAAGAGGAAACAGAGCATAAAAATTTGAAAACTTTGCAGCCTGACCATGCAATAGAATAGAAAAACTCATTTTTCTGGGGAGAAATTCCAGCCTGAAGCAAAAATTAGCATATGTGATGAGAAGCACAATGTTAATCACCAAGACAATGGGGAAAATATCTCTAGGGCATGTCAGAAACTTTTTTGGCAGATCCAGAGGACTAGGAGGATATAATAGTTTTGTGGGCTGGACCCAAGGCCCCCTTGCTGTGTGCAATCTAGGGACTTGGTGCCCTGCATCCCAGCTGCTCCAGTTGTGGCTAAAAAGGGCCAAGGTGCAGCTCAGGCCATGGCTCCAAAGGATGCAAGCCCCAGGCCTTGGCAGCTTCCACATGGTGTTCAGCCTCTGCATACACAGAAGTCAGTAATTAACTTGAAGGTGTCAATTCTTGAAGGTATCAAATCCCCTGCTAGATTTCAGAGGATGTATGGAAACACCTGCATATCCAGGCAGAAGTTTGCTGCAGGGGTGGAGCCCTCATAGAGAACATCTACTAGGGTGGTGCAAAAGGGAAATTTGGAGTTGGAGCTCCCATACAGGGTCCCCACTGGGGCACTGCCTAGAGGAGCTGTGAGAAGAGGACCACCATCCTCCAGAGTCCAGAATGGTAGCTCCACTGACAGCTTGCATCACACACCTGGAAAAACTGCAGACACTGAACACCAGTCCATGAAAGGAGTCGAGAGGGGTGCTGTACTCTGCAAAGCCATGGGGTGGACCTCCACAAGACCATGGGAACCCCCCTATTGCAACAGTGTGACCTGGATGTGAGACACAAAGTCAAAGGAGGTCATCTACGAGCTTTAAGATTTGACTGCCCCACTGGATTCCAGACTTGCATGGGGCCTGTAGTACCTTCATTTTGGCCAATTTCTCCCATTTGGAATGGCTGTATTCACCCAATGCCTGTACCTCCATTGTATCTAGGAAGTAACTAACTTGCTTGTGATTTTAAAGGCTCAAATGCAGAAAGGACTTGCCTTGTCTAAGATGAGACTTTGGAATATGAACTTTGGAGTTAATTCTGAAATAAGTTAAGACTTTGGGGGACTGCTGGGAGGACATGATTGGTTTTGAAATGTGAGGACATGAGATTTGGGAGGGTCCAGGGACAGAATGATATTGTTTGGCTTTGTGTCCTCACCCAAGTCTCATCTTGAATTGTAGTTTCCATAATTTCCATGTGGCATGGGAGGGAACTGATGGGGAAATAATTGAATCTTGCGGGTGATTTTTTTCCATACTGTTCTCGTGGTAGTGAATAAGTCTCATGAGATCCAATTTTTTAAGGGGTTTCCCTTTTTACTTGGTTCTCATTCTTTCTATCTGCTGCCATGTAAGACATGTCTTTTGCCTTCCACTATGATTGTGAAGCCTCCCTAGCCACGTGGAACTGTGAGTCCACTAAATCTCTTTTTCTTTATAAATTACCCAGTCTTGGGTAGGTCTTTATCAGCAGTGTGAAAATGGACTAATGTGATGATACATATCTTAAGTTGATAGTATATTAAATTTCCGGTTATATTCATGAATAAGCATATTCAGTACTAAAATCCATATCACACAGAAGGCAGAACCAAGGGAATGCTTGATTCAGTACCACATGGTAGCCAGAGATAAGCTGAGGGACCAGAATCCCATGATCTAACTTCAGTAGAACTTTCAGGCTCCCCTTCCTATATATGCCCATTTAATCTTCTCTTCAGTCAGGCCATTTTCTAATGTAGAAAATAGAAGGTCAGAATATTTTTATTTGACATGAGACATTATATTATCTGAAGTTCGGTCTCTAGAATTGAAAAATGAGAATGACAGTGTGTCAAAAGGCACACTATGTTTTTCTTTTTCAATTGAAAATTTACATTTTTTCAAATAAAATCTCAGAGTTGAGAAAAAAAAAAAAACACCTCAGATGTTATCTAATTGTGAAACATGTGGCTTACATATTCGTCAAGAAAAGCCACTCGGCACATATGTGAGCCTCCAGACTGGAGTATCAGTGTCTCTGGAGCAGTGTGCTGAATGCAGTCATACTGTAGTGGACCTACAGACTCATTTGGAAATGGAGGTGGGGGTGTCTGATAGGTCTTTTATTATGTTCTCAGTGTTATATGAAAAAACATCTTGATGAAGGTTAATCAAATATGGAGAAAATTTTCCTGTTTATTTTACATGAAGTAGGGAAAACCAAATGAAATGTATTGCATGGCCCCTACCTGCGATGGATTTGAAACTCCCCCAGTAGATAACTTAGACACAACTGATTTGATTGATGACACAGAATTATATAAATAAATATCACATACCATAGTCTGTACTGTTCATTAGCTAATGGAATAGCTCTTCCTAATCCGAACACCCTTCCTGCCACCATCATTGAGGCTTAAAGTTATTCTTGCTTACCAACAACCTTTGTAAAGGGAAATCTGTTCTAGGAAATCATGAAACCCTTAATTTTCTAATAAAAGGGACAGACCTTAATGAATCATTTCTTCTCTTCCTAATTTAAATGCAGAAGCAGTATTCAGCACTGCACAGCCATTTTGTAACTGTGATTTAGTGGGGGCACAGAGAGAAAATAACGATGGGAACCCAGACTCCTGACCTTGTTGGTGACACTAGAGAGAAGGTGAGGTGAACCAAATCTTTTGTTAATCCAGTGTTTAACAAATTTTCTGTCATTTGTAGCTGAATCTGCCTTCACTGATACCTATTATAGACTCTAGAAATGATCCTTTCTGTTAATAATACTAAATATTTGTTGGATATCCCACATACCAGCAACCAAATCAATGCCTGATGAATACAAGGTATTTTTTCCTGTTACTTTTCATTGTTTCATTCATTAAGGTATGATTTACATGAAACATAATGTTTAAGTCTCATGTTCTGCCCAATGGCATTTTATATATCTCCGCATCCATATACTCTCCACTGAATTAATGTACAGAACCTTTCCAATGCTCTGGAAAGTTTCCTCAGGCTGCTTTTCAGTCAGCAACCCCCTTGTCCGCAGAAGCAATCAAGAATCTGACTTCCATTATCATAGTTTTGCCTGTCTATGACATTGATATAATTGAAATAATGCAATAGGCATTATTTTGTTAATGGTTTCTTTCTCTCATCATAAGGCTTTTGAAACATATCGTGTTGTTTGTATCCAAAGTTGATTATGCTGTACTGCTGAGTAGTGTTCCATTATATGAATACACTACAATTTGTTTATTCTCCTATGGAGAGGCATTTGAGTTGTTTCCGTTTTGGGATATGATAAATAAAGCTGGTAAGAACATTCTCGTACATGTATATTTATTTCTCTTGGACATATGTCTCTAAGAAAATAGATCATGAAGCTAAATGCAATTTTAATTTTATTGTAAAGTGCAATAATTTCCAAAAGCAGTTGAAACACTTTACACTCCCACCAGCAAGATATGAAAATTCCAGTAACTCTGCATCCTAGACTTAGTGTTATCAGCATTTTGTTTTAACTTTAAGCATTCTGTTGGAGGCATATTTGTATTTAATTGTGAGCCTCCCTGCTATGTTAACCCCAGAATTTTGGCCATGCCATTTTGACCATAATACTGACATAGCTCTACAATTTTTACTCTAAATATATATATTTTAATTTATTTTAGAATTTCTCTTATAGAGTGTCACACACACAAGCAAATCATACATAGGATAGAAAGAAGCTAATTTTCTCATTTTTGTTAACTCCACTCATACTCTCCCAAGGTTTTCTTTCTCTATTCCTCTTTGAGTTCTTTTAGTGGTTTATTTCACAATTACAATAAAAAGCTTGGTGCAAATACTAGATCAAATTACTGTTGATTATTTCACACTATAAAAGATAAATTAGCTAATGACTTTATTTTTTCAACCTTTGACTTACAAGTGCTATTTACATTATTGTAGTTTTACTTTTCTTTCAATATTTAAGAATTTTTCTTTTTCTAGTATTGATATTCTGGATATATTGATAGGCCTAATCTTTCTTTGAACTTTCTTCCTCCCTTTATTATCCTATTATTTATTAGCTATAAATTTGTCTTTATGTTGTGAAAGTTAGCATTTAGCGTTAGTCTTGCAACCATAGCTAAGTTTGTTTACCTATAGCTTAACCCTTAAAGCTTAAAATCTAAAAAACATAAAATTTACATAACATTAATCATGGAAAAATACTTTAATTTCAGGACAGATAGTATGCTAGAATTATACTCACTTCTCTAAAGGTCTAATAGCATGGTCTCCTGTACTAATCACCAGAAAATAATCATCCCTGGAAAGTCAATGGCTTGAGTTCATTTCACATTTTAGGGTGCATCTTGTTTCAATAAACGTTTTTATTTCTTTATTTCTCCCTTTAGTTACTAATTAATATCTAAAGTTTAGCTTTCCTTGAGATAACTACCCTTTTATAATCATTTTAAAATAATTGTGATCATTTGAAAATTATTGGAATTTGTTGCAATTAGCTTTATGGTTTAACATACAGTCAGATTTGGAAAACATTCCATATTTACTTGAAAAAAATTGTATTCTGCAGTTGTGGGATGCAGTGTATTATGGATGTAAATTAAGACAAGCTTGTTAATCATGTTGTTCAAAGCATCAATATGCTTAATTTCTGTCCACTACTTCTACCAATTACTAATAGAAATAAATTAAAATCTTCCACTATGAATTGTGGATCATCTTTTAGAGGTAGTCATTTTCTGGATTTATATGCTTTGAAGTGATATTAGAGACATATAAATTAAAAATTATTCTATTTTCCCAGTGAATTGACTGTTTCATCATTTCACAAGATCACTTTTGATCACTCAAGGTGCTTCTTGCTTTAAAGTCAACTTTGAGTGATAATATTTGTATAGTATATCTCTCATTTTTTATTGTCTAACTTTCAAACTTTTTTGTCCTTATATTAAAGGTTTTTTTGTTTTTTTTTTTTTTTTTTAGCTTAGCAAAGGATTTTAGTGGACATTTTTGATGAGAGTCAGCATAAGAGAGTATGAATGCCAAACTGTAGGCATTTCTGCAACATTCCAAGTTTTTCATTGGGGCAATGATGTCAGATATTCGAAGTATGAAACATAAATACAGCTAACATATCTACAATACAAGAGCAGTATATGGCAAATTTCAATTATTTGCATAATCTTTTTGTAATTGTTGTCATACCTATGCCCCAGGTATTATTAATATTTTTCTCAATATTTTATACCCACACACATTACATCATGAATATTTCTTTCCATCAACTCACTTTTTAAACTTCTATTTTAAATTCAAGGGGTATATATATTTAAAGCAGTAAATGGTAGTAAGTGTTGTAAATCAAGTACAACACTATGTCTCACTTTGGATTCCCTCTTCTATATAATACCAGGAAGCTCTGACAATCTCAGTCTCACTCAGCATGGGTCATGGTGGAGCATAAGTTTTAGTCACTCAAGGCAGTAAACTATCTGATCCACTTCCACTTGAATGAACTAATGCATGAAGTCTAAAACCTCTTGTAAGTGTGTCTGTATCAATGAATTCAGCCACATCTATGATTTCAGTCATATCACCATTCCTGGCCTGCCACATGCATCCGTTCCCAGTTCTTCGGAATGCCCCGCCTGGATGCCATACTGCTTATGAGCATCTCTTTCAAGTCATTTGCTCAGGGGAGGCTGTCATAGGACTTTCAGGCACAAAGCACAAGCCTCTTCCACCTATGAGGAAGACACAGAATGACTTAGGGATTCAACACTGTCAGTTTCATTGGGGGCTCAAACACATATCCATTTTGCAAATTTCAGGATTTCATTTTCCCTCAAAGGATGCTCAATCATATCCAGGAGAAAGCTGACAAGACGGAATTCAACTGTTAGTACATTTCAACAGCTCACATATTTAAATTTTATATTTGATTTTAGCAATGTCAGCCACATGTAGGAAATAAATAGATCTTTCTGGTCTGGGATATAAGCTCTCTGATTCTCAGGCCTTCACTTCAGCTTACATTCGGAAATCTGACTTTGTCATTTCCTATTTGTAAGCACCCAAGTGCAAGCAAAAGATTCTGACCCACCCCACTTGTAGTCATCATGACTGCCGTAACAGTCAAGTGCGGCAGCCACTGGAGTCCCAAAGCAGTTTCTGCAGCTGTTACTTTATCACGCCAACTATAAGTGATCATTTGATTAATTATGATGCCAATGCATGCCATGGACTACTTGCATCCCATTTCCAATTGGAAAAGAAGTTAGTTCTCCACTCAAGCCTATGCCCCTACAAATTATAAAGTTCCATCTTCATAGGGCAGTCTCATGGGACAGTTCCCATTGCTTATTCTGCAGTAGTCAGGATCCAGTAAGGAGACTAAAGCCATATATTAATCTGAACATAAGAATATGAACATATAGGACTATGAACAGGAAATTAGAATAACAGGGAATTGTCTAGTGAGGAATATAGACATAGGCAACATAGGGATTAACCACCATGCCAAGGACCGAAATACAGAATCACAAAGGACTATCAGGGCTGAGTCCAGGCCTCGTTGGGAGGCCACAGTTGTGATATTTGGATGTTGGAGAAATTCTCTGGAGCCTACTCTGGTGGAACTGTCTGAGGATCTGCCTTTTGGAGTGCTGGAGGATCCATTCACAGCAGATGTTGTGCCCAGAAATTCACTGAAAAGCTGACCAAGAGGTATCTGAGAAGCTGTCAAGGAAAGATTCTGAGACAGCATCAAGGAGAGACAGTGGCACTGCATCCGAGTGGATGCGCTAGGACCAACAGGTCAGGAAGAGGTGCCTGCCTTGGGGTCCCACTGCAGAGCTGCTTGAGGGCCCTGTGTTGGGGGAAGCCGGTCACAGGACACACCTTTTGGGGGACAGGCCACCACCCGGCTGCCTGAGAGGATACTCAGAGAAGCTGCCTGTGGGAAGGTGCCGCGTGCTGCTGGCTTTGTGGTATTAAAGAAAATCTACACCTGCTGCAAAGCCTGCAGAAAGGAGTGTGCCGAAACACGGGAAGCGAACAGCCCTTCCTCCCCAGTGACCCCCAGCACCCTCCAAGACAAAGCTTAGCATGTGCAAACTGGCAGAAAATACAAATTAAAAAACCTGGCTCCATTTTTACAAAGCAGACAACGAACAATGAATTTGGAGCTGAGAATCAATAAATTGATAATTGTCATAATAAAGGAGAAGAAGAACCAAAATTAAAAGTTAACAAAATGGCCGGGCGCGGTGGCTCAAGCCTGTAATCCCAGCACTTTGGGAGGCCGAGACGGGCGGATCACGAGGTCAGGAGATCGAGACTATCCTGGCTAACACGGTGAAACCCCGTCTCTACTAAAAAAATACAAAAAATTAGCCGGGCGAGGTGGCGGCGCGCCTGTAGTCCCAGCTACTCGGGAGGCTGAGGCAGGAGAATGGCGTGAACCCGGGAGGCGGAGCTTGCAGTGAGCTGAGATCCGGCCACTGCACTCCAGCCCGGGCGACAGAGCGAGACTCCGGCTAAAAAAAAAAAAAAAAAAAAAAAAAAAAAAAAAAAAATTAACAAAATGTATTAGAGTTTAAGGATGACATAAAGGGTAAGATCAGAAGGGTCTACTGAATAAGCAGGATAAAAAGAAAAATAAAAAGAAAGGGACTCTTTAAATTGATACAGACACACACACACACACACTTCTACACATATATATGCCTAACTTCACCCTAGTAAAACCTTTTGAGCATTAAGAGTCCAAAAATACCATGAAAAACTGGGAAGGTAAAATTAGGAATTACCTGTGAATAAATGACACCCAGTTTAACATCAGATTTCTTGTCACTAAGAATGAATGAATATACAAAATATTTACCTGTATAATGTTTAATGATTAAATCAGGTCATCAGAATAGCCATCACCTCAAACATTTATCTTTTCTTTGTGTTGCAAATTTTGCAAATCTCTTCAAGCTATTTTGAAATATACACTAAAGTACTGTTAACTTCAATTTCCCTACTATACTATTGAATACTAAAACTTATTCCTGATATCTAACTGTATTTTTGTATTCCTTAAGCAACTTCTATGGTACAAATATTTGTAATTGTATTATTTTGGGGAGTATTTACTCTGACAATTTTAGCATTTACTTAAAAAATTAAATTCCTACCATATGTAGTGTTAATCAATAGATGTAGCTTAAGGTGTTTTCATTTTTCTAGGCTTTTTCCTTATTTTATCTTCTAACATAATGTAATCTGTAATTTTGGTCAAAAATGTTCGCAATCATATTATATCATCTTAGAAGATCCCACGAGGAAGAAACCTAGAAAAGTGAAAATATATCCAGCTATATCTGCTGATTAGTTACTATCTAACTCTAGATAAGGTTAGCTCTAAATTTAAAATTTTAAGTAAATGCTAAAGTTTCAGAGTAAACACTGAGGAAAATTAATCACATAATATAATGATAAATATTAAGCTGAAAAATGGACCATAGAAAACATAACTCCAAGAAAAATCAGATAAGGAAAGTAAACAACCAGAGAGCTTGATAAGTAGAACATACACAAATTGGAAGGAATAAGTACAAATCCTTAAGGAACAACAATAAAAATGAACGAATTAAAGTGACCTTGTAAAGACAGAATCTCAGAAAAATCTTCTTAAACAAATCACACCAGTTTCAATGACATAAATATCTAAACATAAAGTAATGTAAAAATATAGTGGACAAATGCTATCAGACTAAAGCAATAAACTATAATTCAGGGTCAAGATTAAGAAAAAGATTTGAAAAGCTCGCCACATGGGTGGCTCACACCTGTAATCCCAGTGCTTTGGGAGACTGAGGAGGACAGATCTCTTGAGGGCAGGAGTTCCAGACCAGCCTTGCCAACATGGCGAAACCCCACGTCTACAAAAAAAATACAAAAATTAGCTGGGTGTTGTGGCACGCCTATAGTCCAACTACTCCAGAGGCTAAGGCACGAGAATAGCTTGAACCCAGGAGGCAATGCCAAGATTGTGCCACTGGACCCCAGCCTGGGCAACACAGCGAGACTCTCTCTTTCTCTCTCTTTCTCTCTCTCTCACATACACACACACACACACACACACACACACACACACACACAGCTTTGAAAAGTGAGGGAAATTGACTTTGATGAAATAAACATTTCTTCAAGATCAACAATCATAAGTTTTATGCACCTAAAATACAGCTTTTTACATGTGATACAAAAACCAATAGAGTTCAAGGTCAAATGAATCCCTTAGTTGCTTTGTAAATTTATGACACAGATCTCTCAGAAATTATCAGAAAAGGCACAGAAAGGCAAAATATAGAGGACAAACTTGAATTTCATGATCGCAAATTTAATTCTATATACATTTGTAAGAACAGGGAAAGGAACAGAAATGTCTACATTTGGCTTTTATACTCATATATCTTATCGATAACATGGGTTATCTCTGCAAAGTGGGCATTATAACATTTCACTGTGAAACTTTTAAAATTTAATCTGTTACAAAAAAGCATATACAAATTTTTAAATTTAAAAACGGAAAGTGAAAAGAATGAGTTAAGCCTGTGTGCATATATTCTATACACATATACACGCATACACATTTATTCTTTCTCTCCCTATGTGTATACATACATAGAGAGAGATTAAAAAAAAAGCCTTGCAAAATCAGAGTTTGGACTACTCTATTTTTATACTGGATTCTTTTGATTTTTCAATTTGTGTAAATATTTATGATGATGTTCCAATGTTGAGAAAACTCTGTGTGTGTGTGTGTGTGTGTGTGTGTGTGTGTGTGTGTGTGTGTGTGTTTATGTGTGTATGGGTTGCCTAAGTATTATTTAAAAGCTGCCCTGGGCCGGGCCCCATGGCTCACGCCTGTAATCCCAGCACTCTAGGAGGCTGAGGCGGTCGGATCACAAAGTCAACCTGGCCAATATGGCAAAACTCCGTCTCTGCTAAAAACACAAAAGTTAGCTGGGCGTGGTAGTGCACGCCTGTAATCCCAGCTACTCGGGAGGCTGAGGTAGAAGGATCACTTGAACCCCAGAGGCGGAGGTTGCAGTGAGCCGAGATCGTGCCTCTGCACTCCAGCCTGGGTGACAGCAGAGTGAGACTCCGTCACAAAAAAAAAAAAAAAAAAAAAGGAAAGAAACAGTGATAGAGCATTTGTTACCAAATGTGATGTAACCAAAGCAAACCTCAGCACTGGTATAAAATGAGCCCTTCTTTTTTTTTTTTTTTTTTTTTTAATTTTCCTTAGAGATGGGATCTCATTATGTTGCCCGGGCTGGTCTTGAAATCCTGGGCTCAAGTGATCCTGCCACCTCAGCATCCCAGTCTCCCAAAGTGCTAGGATTATAAGCATGAGCCACCGTGCCTGGCCAGAATGAGCCCTTTTCTTACCAAGAATCTCAAAACTTAGGTTGTAGCCATTGGTATGTCATTAACTTCATAATGAAAATGGTTAATTTTTCTTCTTTATTGTCTATTGTTAAATTAAGTTAAATGTGGCCCAAAGATGCTTCTATATCTTGAGTCCACAAATAGCAAATTACAACCTAACTTAAGAGTGTATTCTTGTTACAAATAGCTGAGTTTGTCCTTCATAACAGCCAAACTTCATTTAATCACAGGCTGACCACAACTGATCAGACCAAGTTCATATAAGGCAAATGCTTCACCATATCATGTCCAAATAAGCCAAATGTCTATTTCCCACCCATCAGGCTATTTCTGTATGTCCCCTCCTTTTCTCTTATGCACACTGCCTGCCAATGTTTCTGGGTGGAGCTCTCTGAACTTCTCCTGGTTCTGAGGAGAAGTTCTCAATTCATGCTTTACTCTTTCCTCAGATAAAATCCACTGAACCTCATTTGTCTAAAGTTTTTCTTCTTAACAGTTTGGTGTCAGAAGTGAGATATAAAGGGACCTCCAGTAACTCCAGGATCACCGAGTGACCCAGTGAAGGTGTCCACCAGGGCCCATTGTTCTCATTGCAAAATTTGATAGGCAGATAGATCTGTTTCTGCCTATTTGTTTACATATATGTATGTATAATATATATGCGATTTTTAAATCTCTTTTTAATATTGCCAAAATTAAACTGTAAAAGGGTTCTACTTAATTGGCTTGAAGAAAAAAGGTGCTTATATTAATTAAATATTCTCTCAGAAAAAATAGAACTAACCCAAATCTTTTTTAAATTTACATAACTTGGGTAATATTTTGTAATTAAGAATATTGTTGGTTTGATTAAAACAGATGTGTCTTCAAAGTGGTCAGCATTAAATATAATACAGATGTACAATTTTTACCTAAGTTTACTGGTAAAACAGTTTATGTTTTCTCTATGTTACAAAATTCAGCGAGAAAAATAAATTCAGTTGATGGCTATCTGTTTCATGCCTATCATCATGAACAATGCAAGCAAAATTGTTAACAAGTGAGTTTTAAATAGGTAGAGGTCAGAGAAAATTTGCATGGGAAAGATGTATTTCCTATACTAGAAGCTTCTAAAATTCTTATTATCAGGAATGGAAAGTTGAGGCTGAGAGAATTCTGTACAAACAACAGTTTAATTTTCAAACTTAGCCAGAAAACCTAAGAGGATAAAGATAAAAATTTGCTGTTTCTACAGATTCTTATTAGAGAAAGACTAAAGTTATTTGGGACTACCAGGGAGAATGTTCTTGCCATATTGATAAATTGTACTAACAGAAAGCACATACTTCCATAAATTGTCATTCATAGATTTGCCAGCCTGCAGAATGCTGATGTAACATGTAGTTCACAATTGCTTGCTTCCTGGTGTTCCCTGGCAATTAAGGTGAGTAAGGGTTAAGAATTCTAATTAATGCATGTAGATAATGTCACTAAGAATAATAAAGGAAATAACTTTATATGCAAGTATACAAGAACCATAAGATGTGCTTTTGGTAAGAAAAAGCTATAAGGTATTAGGATGTTTTGTATAAGGAAAAAAGAGTAATTTCTGTTCTAAAGTAGAATGACTTGTTCCAAAGTGAGAAGTGAGAAGAACAATCTCAATTTGTTCCAAAGTGAGAAGAGGAAAGGTATAGGACAAAAACTGAATGGATAAGAAAGTTGCAGAACATTTGCGGAAGATAACTGTTTTGAAAGGAATTTTAGTGTGATCAAGCTGATTAAGATTAAAAAGGAATTATTTATAAGTTTTTCTAAAACTTGAGCATTACTATTTTGACACGCTGATACAAAACTAGAAAATGATCCTCTGTCAAAACCAGAATTTTTTTGAAGTATGGGTTGTCTTTTAATAGAAAACTGTAAAATGTTTTTATTTACCTGTTAGGTAATTGGCCTAGAAAATAAAGTTTCTGTGTTTTACCAAGATAACTTTCTGTGCTCTATGTCGCCGTTATTAAGTTCTTGTTTCTTAAGAAGACCTAGTCCTCTCTATGGAAAAAGCTAAGGTTTTTCTACAACTCTGTAACTCTCTCAATTTGCTTCTCATGCCTTTAAATAATCACTGTGGTTACATGAATGACTGTTTTTCATAGTGGCCTGTGTTCCTCTTTTCATAGAGTGCTTAAACCCTTGGCATGTTTTACAAACTCCCCAAAATCAGATTCAGTATTAAAACTTTTTTTATATCTTTAATTAACTTTGAGTTTTTCTTGATGGGCACTCAAAATTTCTCAAAAGGATATTTTTCCTTATAAAAAGACAGATATTAAACTAAACTTATTTGATATATTAAATTATATGAGAAGCATTGTGAAATAATACATAATGCGAAACTCTCTTTGAGTTGTATTTGTATAGACGTTCTATTAATATGTGCTCCAGAAATTACGTGAAATTCCTAGAAATATGACCATACCATTACACTGGGTAGGAATTTTCAGAACTCTGATTGGTTTCGTAAAACTGTTAACCAATGACAAGCAGAAAAAGAATACCAAGGAAATGCTTTAGCAGATTCTCAGGCTAAGTCAGCCAATAGTGAAATTATTTAAATATGCCATATGAATAAACTCCATAGTATTCATCCCATTCAAATTACCTATGATAACCTATTTTTTCATAATGCTATGCAGCTAAATTGGAGAAACAAAATTGGTATTTAAGAAGATGCAAATCAATTTTAAGCACAGACTCATGGAAAGCCTGGATTGCTGCCTGGCCCTTGCTGAGTCCTTAAAGATTTCATTACTAAGAGTTCTGCACTCTATGACTCATTGTGGGGTGGATAAAATGATGTAAATTATTTTTTAAAACGGGTGCAGTGAGACTGTTCTAAAATTGCTGAGATGATTTATAACTGATGTTTCATGTATCAAACCCATATTCTGATAAGACAATAAAAAATCTCAGGTTTCACATTTCCAGTATCTGCTGGATCATTTGAACATGTATAGTTGGATTTTATTCAATTGCCCCTGCCCTAACCTGCATGTTTTCTGGTTGCATAGAAGCCTTTCCATGCAGATAGACTAACGCTATATCAGTAGCTAAAAAGGTTATTAGAAAATGTGTTTTGTTTTTGGAGTATCCCTGGATAAATCTCCAGAAATAAAATAACCCATTTTATTGGACAATTTTATACAACAATTAAATAAGGTATTACAACAAACACAATGGCATCAGGCAATACTAACTGAATCAACTGAATTGCCTTGGTCAAGGGTATTGCCATTGACCTTGATGGCAATGAGATCTACTCCCAGTAGGGACCATAGACTGACCTCTAATAAAATAGTTACTGGAAGACCTGGTCCTCTCGTAATGGAAACGTATGTATCTCCTGCTCTTATAAAATCTGACAAGACTCAATATTTTAAGTATTTAACGCATTATGCCAAAGTAGACTTTTCCCATGTAAAATAAGCCCTTTGTGATCCCCCAACTAATGAACACCAGACCTTTCATGATCGAGAACCTGTAGATTAGGTCTTGCAGATACAGCATTATGAAAGGACTTCCCTTGAATCCCTTTGGAAAAGAGCATACCAAGTTCATCTCTGCAGCAAAACTTCAGGGCCTCAAGTATTGGCTCAAATTGAGTTGACTGATCTTATGCCATCAATGTCAATCAACTTAACTCAAGAGGACTTGTCCAGACTCTGAAGACTCAAGGTAAAGCTGGTTAGCAGAAATTTTCCCCTAGAAGCAAATGGCATCCTGTTAGTAGATAGACGGCTTTCCTAAAATCATGATTTAAGACTTCTGTCTGTCACTATAAAACCTTTGTCCCCTTTCCTATTTTCTGTATGCTTATTTTCTGTTTATTCATGGCAGGATAATATGATGACTAATATCACAACTGATAGCTTCCACAGGGAGCTTCAATGAATGTTGGTTATGTCATGTTAAACCTAAATTCTTACATGATCTTAGAGATTCAGTGGTTCACACTGTAGCAAATTTTACAGATATTCCAAGTATATCTGATCTTTCCATAGGATTAGGCTTTAAGATTTTTGTATTCAGATTTCTTTAAATCTGACACTAGAAAAAACCTTTAGTGAAAGTTTTGCAGTTAGATTTTACCATAAATTAAATAAGAAAACCAAAAGAAAGATAATTGAACAGTTTGTAGACAGGTTTATAATCTTAATCTCTTAATTGTCAGTATCCTCCAATCATGCAATGATTCAATAATAGAGCCTTAGATAAACATGACTAATGCTTTTCTACTGGTGACTCCTAATGCACAAGGTAATCCACAAGGAACGGTCTGTTGTGCCCCTCCAGGACATGTTTTTATTTGTGGAGGATTTAAGAACATAATGATCATTTAACCATACATGTGGGCAACCCCAAGTCTCATAAGTGGAAAGGAAGGAGCCAATGTGTATTAGGAATTCTAACAGTGCTGCTGTTACTCCATCCACTGTTACTCCATAACCAATTGGAAACTGAACATTAGTCTAAACCTATTAATTTGCGCTGTGGAATAAAGAGAAATTTGCCAACAGGTATGAATCTTTCTAAATGGGTATTTTTTTAAATAAAATATTCTATGTTAATCCATTCTCATATTTCTATGAAGGAATACCTGAGACTGGGTACTCTTTCAATAAAAGAGCTTTAATTGACTCACAGTTCTGGAGGACTGAGGAGGTCTCAGGAGACTTACAAACATGACAGAAGGCAACTCTTCACAGGGTGGCAGGATTCAGCATGAGTGCCAAGTGAAAGGAGCAGCCACTTATAAATCATCAGATCTCATGAGAATTCACTCACTATCACGAGAACGGCATAGGGAAAACTGCCCCCATGATCCAATCGCTTTCCACTGGGTCTCTCCCATGACATGTGTGGATTATGGGCACTACAATTCAAGATGAGATTTGGGTGAGGACACAGTCAAACTGTATCATGTTACTACCTTGACTTGACATAAATGTAGATGGGTTTATAATTAGAAATCTCTCAAATATCAGCTACTATAGCTGGCTCCACTGCAGAGGTTATAGTTGCCCAGCAGACTTCTTTAAAATCCCTTGCTAAAGTTGCTTTAGATAATTGTATTGCTTTGAACTATCTGTTGTCTGAACACAGGGAGTATGTGTGATAGGAAATACCTCCTACTGCATTTGATAAATATGTTGGATAGTTAGATAGTTGTAACTAAGCTATAATAAATCAACAAAAAAGCTATTTGGCTAAAGCAGGTAGATTTCTCTTCTGGCTCATTTATATATATATTTGATTTTAACTAGTTCAGTTTGTGGAGACTCCTGGTTAAGGAGTATAGGTCAGTCTTTTAGTATCATCCTCCCAATAGCCATCATAATAGCTTTTCTGATGAGCTTTATCCTTTCAAGAGTCTTAAGTGCTTGCTTGCAGCCATTCCTTATAAGTCAAATGTTCTCACTATAGTTAGAATAACAAAAACATGAAGAGAACATAAAGAAACATTCACCAATGGCTCACACCTATAACCTCAGCACTTTGGGAGGTGGAAGGATTGCTTGTGGCCAGGAGTTCAAGACCAGCCTGGGCAACATAGCAAAACCTATTCTATGCAAAAAAAAAAAAAAAAAAAAAAAAAAAAATTAAAGAATAGTTGGGAATGATGATGTGTGCCTTTAGTACCAGCTATTTAGGATGCTGAGTCAGGAGGATCACTTGAGCCCAGGAATTAGAGGTTGCAGTGGCCGTGATCACACCATTGTACTGCAGCAGTCAGACTAATAAAGCCAACCCTGTCTCGAAAAGAAAGAAGAAAGAGAAAGGAAGGGAGGAAGGACGGACGGACAGACGGAAGGAAGGAGAAAGAAAGAAAGAAAGAAAGAAAGAAAGAAAGAAAGAAAGAAAGAAAGAAAGAAAGAAAGAAAGAAAGGAAGGAAGGAAGGAAGGAAGGAAGGAAGGAAGGAAGGAAGGAAGGAAGGAAGGAAGGAAGGAAGGAAGGAAGGAAGGAAGGAAGGAAAAAAGAGAAAGAAAGAAAGAAAAGAAAGAAAGAAAGAAAGAAAGAAAGAAAGAAAGAAAGAAAGAAAGAAAGAAAAAGAAAAGAAGGAAGGAAGGAAGGAAGGAAGGAAGGAAGGAAGGAAGGAAGGAAGGAAGGAAGGAAGGAAGACTCAGCTGAGCTGACATCAAGAATTTTGAATTCCATACTGAGAGTAAACAAGTCCATTATGATGGTGACAGAGAGTGGCATCAACAGCCAAAGTTTTGGTGAATCTCTCAAAATTAGAAGGCTGACCAAAAGGGGAGAATTGTTAAATTAAATTAAATTTGTCTTCATGCTGCCTCTGTATCTTGCATTCATATGTAGCAAATTTTAACATAATTTAGTACGTAAGCAAACTGCAACCTAACATGATGTAACAAATAGCTGCATCTCAGCAGATTATTGCAGGTAAGGTTCAGCCAATTGCTTGACAGGTTGTCAACTAATCAAAATACGTCCATATAAAACAAACATCTTGTCATACCATGCCCAAATATGGCAAATGTCCAGCTGTAACCAAATCAGGATAGTTCTGTATGTCAGTTTCTTTTTCTCTATATACACTGCCTATCCACATTACTTGGTGGAGCTCTCTATACCACTCCGGGTTCTGAGTGCTGTCCAATTCATGAATTGTTCTTTGTTCAAATACACTGCTAAATTTAATTTGGCTAAAGTTTTCTTTTAACACTACTGTTGTAGACCTGTGGCACTGACATACGTATCCTACAAAGTTAACATAGGAATCAGATGCAATATAATATGTGAGAGTACTTGGAAGATTATAAAAAAGTCAAAATTTATTGTATTGTTATTAAATAATCCAATTTTATTGCCTAATTTAAACAACAGAATTGCTTTAGAAATAATTTTTGTCTGAATTGTTACTATATTTCAACACAAAGGAACAAGGACACACAAGGAATATTTCTACTAATCAATTTATAATTAAGTTTAAATTGTAATCAATATGATAAATTCAATACAATAGCTTAATGAAACAGTAAATAGCTGAAATTGTCAATAAACAATCACTTGAAAGATTTTTTTTCTAAATGAAATTTTTTTTTACATGTATAACATGAGGAATTAGAACGGTAGTTTGACTTTCTTTCAAATTGTAGAACTGAGTGTTTTTATGTAATTTCTTAGAAATTATTTAACACTCCAAGTTGCCTGTTCAAATCTCATGAGAATAGAAGTTTTTAGTTGCACAGATGAGAAAGGAAGCAAACCAGTCTCAGTACACTTAGACACTGCCTTGGTGCGGTTATAACTCTGCTTTCCACAGCCCATTCATTTTCTCCCTAGGGATCACTAGGATGTGAGCTCTTTCCAGATGATAATGGTGAATCATCACTCACACCAAAAATAACTTGAAATTTCCACCCTCAATATCAATGTACATAAACATCTTCGGATCATGCATTCTTTAGAAGCCTAATTGAGAAAAGTGGTCTGAAGCTTCTGAAATGTCATATTTTCAAGGTAAAATTAAAAAAAAAATAAAAAGATTTGGAAGCTCAACTTTTGTCCCTGCAGGCTTTTTATTGGTGCTTGCTGTTCTTCGTGGCCACACCAACATTCTTAGAGATGTAGAAGTATTGACCTCTGCTATATTGTGCCAGTGCAGCCTTAAAATTCTCCTGAGAGTGAGATCTGGTCGAGTTGCTGTCCCACTTAGATTTCAAAACCATCTTATCCATATGGCCAGCATAGTTTAAAATAAAAAAATATATATGCATAGAAATATTGTTTTAAAATTATTATTGAATATTGTCATAGCATATTATGAAAAAATTACATCAAAGTAAAAACTCTTTGCAATGTTTATATTTTTGTGCCTGTCTTATACGGTGGAATTCCCATATCAAATTCACCTTAATATCTGGTGAAAAGCTTATATTATTTTTTACGAATTTTGTATGTTTTATGTGACAGAAAGCTTATGTTTTCAATTGTATGATCTTAATGTCAATTGTCCACTTTAAGAGCCTCCTCTTAATCAACTAACCTATATATTTTATTTCAGATGCATAAAGTCACCACGAACTTTTTTTTTTTTTTTTTTTTTTGAGACGGAGTTTTGCTCTGTGCCCGGGTGGAGTGCAGTGGCCGGATCTCAGCTCACTGCAAGCTCCGCCTCCCGGGTTCACGCCATTCTCCTGCCTCAGCCTCCCGAGTAGCTGGGACTGCAGGCACCATGAACATTTTTTTAAAAAGCAAAAGTATGTTTCTCTGCATGATACGGAAAGCAACTATAGTACACTGTAGAGATATTTTGAAGGTTTTTCTGCCTTAATAGTCACTTTTTTTTTTTTTTTTTTGAGACGGAGTCTCGCTCTGTCGCCCAGGCTGGAGTGCAGTGGTGCGATCTCGGCTCACTGCAAGCTCCGCCTCCCGGGTTCACACCATTCTCCTGCCTCAGCCTCCCGAGTAGCTGGGACTACAGGCACCCGCCACCACGCCCGGCTAATTTTTTGTATTTTTAGTAGAGACGGGGTTTCACTGTGTTAGTCAGGATGGTCTCGATTTCCTGCCTCATGATCTGCCAGCCTCAGCCTCCCGAAGTGTTGGGATTACAGGCGTGAGCCACCGCGCCCAGCCAAAAGTCAATATTTTAAATAAAACACTTTCTCAGGGAGCAGAAAGGATGAGCCACACCAGAATCTTAGCGGCAGATACATTGGATAATTTTGAAATGTGTGCATTGATATGGAATGCAAATCAAACAAAAGAGTAGGCAAATCTTACAGCAGAATATAGCAACTCTAGTAACTATTTGGTGCTTTCGATGAGGCAGTATTTGTGCAAAACATTTAATACAATACATACCTCATTTGACCTTGTGAGTAGGCATGAAGCCCATTTTACACGTGGTAATCCTGAAATAAAGTGACATTAGTTTACTTGCTCAAAGTCATGCCAGTAGTAAGTCAAGGGGCTGAGATTCAAATATTTGCTTTCAATCATTATTGTATACTGCTTCTCAAATAGGAACAAATATCTTGAGTTATATAAACAGATAATAAAGATGCTATAATTTGCACCCTGAATTTCAATTACTTATCAACCCTGAACCTAGAAAGTAGGTCAATAGGGCATGCAACAGTGTGAGATCTATTTCAGTATGGTGCAGATAATTGAATTGAGTGATCAAAGAGCCTGATATGAATGAGGACAAGGAAAACTTCATTTATCTTTGGTACTTTTAATTAAGAAAGTACCTATCTTGCAGAATTATGCTAGCTAAATGTCTATATGAATTATGCTTTCTATTAGTATTTTTTAAATAGGGTGCCAACTCTATAAAATTACTCTTTATTTAGATTGCTATAATCAAGAATATGTAATTCAAATAATATATGTGTATACATATGTATGTATCTCTTGGATACCTGTTTATTATGCTGTAGGTAATTTTTAAGATGTAGGATTAACTCTGTTCTAATAACTTTTGTGATTTCTAGTCAAGTACTATTAAAAAGAGATACATGAAGTGAGTGAAGTGAGCTTGTAGTTAGTATAAAGACTATGATGGGCATGGAACCAGAACTTATCATACAGATGCTGCTCAACTTATGATCGGGTGATGTCCCAACAGACCCATCATACATTGAAAATATTGTAAATCAAAAATGCAGTTAATACACCTAACCTGTCAAACATCATAATTTCACCTAGCCTAACTTAAACATGATCAGAACACTTACACGAACCTACAGTTGGGCAAAAATCACCTGTCAACACAGCTCATTATTGAATATTCGTTGTTGACCCATGTGATTCTGTGGCTGACTGGAGGCTGAGCATCTACTGCCTATCATTAGACCAGGAAAAGAACAACTTTTGTTTCATTTTGTTTTGTTTTTGAGACAAGGTCTCACTCTGTTGCCCAAGCTGGAGTATAGTGGCATGATCTTGGCACACTGCAACCTCCACCTCCTGGGTTTAAGCGATTCTCCTGCCTCAGCCTCCCGAGTAGCTGGGATTACAGGCATGAGCCACCACACCTGGCTAATTTTTTTGTATTTTTAGTAGAGATGGGGTTTTGCCATGTTGCCCAAGTTGGTCTTGGATTCCTGAGCTCAAGCAATCCGCCAGCCTTAGCCTCCTAAATTGCTGGGACAGGCATGAGCCACCACTCCCAGTGAAAAATTCGAAGTACTATTTCCACTGAATGTGTATTACTTGTGCACATTCACCATAGTGAAGTTGAATCATAAGTCAAACCATGTTGGTGAGGGGCCGTTTGGATAAAATTTCTCCACTCGGCCTTTCAGTTGTATGCAAGCCTTGTTGGGAACATGAGATACAGGAATCACAGTCAAATCTACTTCCACTTTGAAAAAAATACAGCTTATTCTCCTGATATTCGAACACGTTGTGTGTGCATCATTCGTAATGTCTTCCTCTCATTATTAAAATAACTTTTAGAATAATGAAATACTTTGTTACAAAACCAAGCAATGTAAGAGGCCTAGCAAAGTCTATATACATCAAAAGACAATTTGAAATTATAAGTGTATTGAAAGAGATGAAGGCTGAGAAATTAAGAGTCTTGCCATGCATATAGCACCATACTTCATCCAGATAATTTTAAGCATAAAATTGAAATAAACTATATAAGTTTTGAGGTTTCTAGAAAGCTTTAAGACAGCAGGTAACATTATAATGACTGAAAAATACCTTTCATTATGAAATGGTGAATATGATAAACACAGATATCATTGAGACCATATTGACACAATAGGAAACAATGATCATTGTCAAAAAACTGATGAGGAGTGAATGAAAAAAAAGGAGATGATTTGCTAAATGAATTGTGTTTTAAGTATGTCTACGATGTGTGGAAAAAATTTAAAACTGCAAAAATGCATCATTTGAAGATCTCATGATGAATTTGCAGCAGTCTTTCTCAACGATTCGCAGTAAACTATTGACAAAATGATTTTTCTGCAAAGCACATTTTAATCTGAATGAAATGTTATTCAGACCTTTTTATAAACGAGCACTGTCTACTACATTTATTTCAGAAGACAAAGAAGAAGGAGGAGTAGGAGGAAGAGCCAGGACATAAAACACTCAAAAAAAAACCAGGCTAACTTTGTGTTTAGGTGGAAACTATGGGGATGGTGATTAAGTTAAAATCTTTCTTGGCATACCATACCCAAAAATGAAAGTCAAGTGATAGGATGCCCAAATTAACTTTTTTTTCTGGGTATATCTGTGAGGGTGTTTCTGGGTGAGATGGAAATTTTTTTTAAGTAAATTGCCTTTCCCAGTATAGATGAGTAACATTCAATTTGTTGAGGGCCTGGATAGAGCCAAAGCAGAGGAAGAATAAATTTGTTTTTGTTTTGTTTTTTTCCTGCCTCACTGGTTGAGCTGGGGCATCTCATCATCTTGAACCCTCAGAGTAGAATCTGCACCATCAGCTCTTCTGGGTTTCAGAACTTCAGAGTCAGAGTGAATTATACCACTGGCTTTCCTTGGTGGTCTCCAAGGAAGGCAGATCCTGGCTGGGTACAGTGGCTCATGCCTGTTATTCTAGCATTTTGGGAGGCCAAGGAGGGTGGATCACTCAAGGTCAGGAGTTTGAGAGCAGCCTGACCAACATGGTGAAACCCTGTCTCTACTAAATACACAAAAATTACCCAAGCGTGGTAGCAGGCACCTGGAATCCCAGGCACTTGGGAGGCTGAGGCAGGAGAATCACTTGAACCTGGAAGGCAGAGGTTGCAGTGAGCCAAGATCATGCCACTGTACTCCAACCTGGGCAGCAGAGCAAGACCCTGTCAGAAAAAAAAAAAAAAAGAAAAAGAAAGAAAGAAAAGAAAGAAGGCAGATCCTGAGATTTCTGTCTCAATAATTACCTGAGTCAATTTCTCATACTAAAATCTAAAGATGCTAATGACTCTATCTCCAGTGATAAAGAGTGCACTGGTAGTCCTGGAGTATAAACTACTTATAAAGACACTAAAAATGCTTGCATTCGACACTTTAAATCAACCACTAAGAAGAAGTAAGGAGCTAGGTGACTCTATACAGTTGGCCCTCTGTAACCCCATATTTTACATCTGCAGATTTAACCAACATGAATGAAAGGCATTTTTCAGAAACTAATAAAGCAATAATATAACAATATCAAATAATACAAATTTAATAAACAACAGAGTGTAACAACTATTTACGTAACATTTGCATTGTATTAGGTATTTAAGTAACCTGGAGATAAAGTATACAGAAAGATGTGCATAGCTTAATGCAAATACTATGCCATTTTATATAAGGGATTTGAGCAGTTACAGATTTTGATAGCTACAGAAATCTTGGAACTGATTCATTTTAGGTAACGAGGGATGGCTATATATTATAATTTCAAATATTTTGGGGAAAATAGGGGATATAATTATGCTCAATGGTTGCTCTTAATGTTGCTGGACAACATGGTGAAAGAAAAAGATAAAATCAGAGATTTTCCATTCCCATCTCAAGTGCCACGTAAATAACCTAAGAGCTTTTATGTGCACCCTGAAGGAAATTTTTTTCTTTTCTAGCAGCAGGGCAGAAATCCCTAAAAATAAAATGCAGAACTTCATCTTGTTAGTGTCTGAATTACAACACAAATGGAACTTCCAAATTCATAGCATGTCTATTGTTAAAGTAAAAGCATTGATTGGGGAAAAAAAAGTCCATCAATGATATAGATTGTATAAGTCAAAATGGGGACATGTGGGAAGATTCTGCTAGAGTTGTGGTCACTGATCTCTAAATTCTGATGATTTTTCTTTGCCAATGCAGGTGGCCTCTCACCTTCTGTGTAATTGGCCTCCCCATGCCCAGAAGAAGTGGCCCTCAAAATTCCAGGTTAATCTTTTTCCTAGCCTTCACCAAAAGGACCTATGGCCTTTTAGAAGAGTAATTGTACACTGGGGAACAGAAAATAATCAGACCTCTCAGGGACTACTTGACCCTGGCTGTGAACTGATACTGATTCTAGGACATGAAAAATGTCCTGTGACCCACCAGTCAGAGTAGAGACGTATGGAAGTCAGGTGATCAATGAAGTTTTATCTGTGGTCTGTCTCACAGTGGGTCCAGTGTATCCCAGAGCCCATTCTGTGGTTATTTCTCCAGTTTTGAAATGCATAATTAGAATAAAAATATTTAGTAACTTGCAGAATCTTCATGTTAATACAGTGACCTGTGAAATGGGGCTAATATGGTAGGAAAGGCCAAGTAGAAGTCATGAGAACTACCTCTGCCCAGGAAAATAGTAAATAAGGAGAATACTGCATCCCTAGAAGGACTGCAGAGATTAGTGTCACCATCAAGGACTCAAAAGATGCAGAGTTGATGATTTCCACCACATCTCCATTAAACTTTTCTATTTGGCCTGCACAGAAGATAGCTGAATCCTGGAGAATGACAATGGAGTATTATAAACTTAACTAGGGGATGGGTCCAATTGCAACTGCTATACTAGATGTGATTTCATTGCTTGAGCAAACTATTACATCTCCTGGTGTCTGGTATGCTACTATTAGCCCTTTCCTACATGCAATGGTGCTTCAGTCAAAACTATCATCTATGAATTTGCAGAATCACTATCCATTGACATAGTATTCCACACAGTGTTGCTTCTGATCAAGGAACTCACTACACAGACTACACAGCAAAAGAAGTGTGTCAGTGGGCCCACACTATGAAATTCATTGGTATTACGATGCTGCCAACCATCCTGAAGCAGCTTGCTATGTAGAACGGTGGAATGACCATTTGAAGACTCAGCTAGCTGGCAATATTTTGTAGGGCTGGGGCCACCTTTTCCAGAAGTCTATATGTGTTCTTAATCAGTGTCCAATATATCGTGCTATTTCTCTCACAGCCAAGACTCATGGGTCCAGGAATCAAGGGATAGACATTTCAGTGACACCACTTACTATTATTCTTAATGATCCACCAGCAAAATTTTTGCTTCCTGTTCCCATGACTTTATGCTCTGTTGGCCTAGAGGTAATAATTCCAGAGGAAAGAATGCTTTCTTCAGAAAACACAATGGTTTTAATTCCATTGAACTGGAAATAAAGACTGCCACACAGCCACTTTGGGCTCCACAAGACCCTGACTCAACAGACCAAAAGAGGAGTTACAGTTTTGGCTGGGGTGATTGCTTCTAACTTCCATTAGGAAACTGGAGTAATTATCCACAGAGGAACTAAGGAACAGTATGTCTGGAATATAGGAGATCCCTTAAGGTGTCTCTTAGTACTACCATGCCCTGTGATTAAGATAACTGCAACAACGCAATCCATAAATTACTAATAAGGACCCAGATCCTTCAAAATTGAAGGTTTGGGTCACCTAGTCAGGTGAAAAAATCAAGACCAGCTGAGGTGCTTGCTGAAAACAAAGGTAGTACAGAACGGGTAGGTGAAAAAGCAATGAGGATACAGACTGGGTAGTTATAAATACCAGCTATGACCTTGAACAGCCACAGAAATGAGGACTGGAATTGTCATAAATATGTCTACATTATTTTGTTATAAATGTCTATTTGTGTATGTATATAATATATGTAATGTTTTCTTTCCCATTTTATTTCCTAACCTTGTAACATGGATATATTAATTGTTTCATAGTATTTAGGTATTTTAAATTTTGCATTATAATATTTAATTTATGGGTTATCAAGAAGAACAGTAAACATCACTCAAGTGTTTTACCTCTTCTCCTGGAAAAGAAGTTAATATTTTCTGTTATGTGAAAGATAGTTGCATGACTTTGTTTTGTCCTAATGTAAGATTAAATGTGTCTTAAAAAGATGTATATGGGTGCCTAGTTGACAGGGCATTGGCTTATGATGATTAATTTGTATGTGTCAACTTAACTGGTCACAGGGGCTCAAATTAACATTATTTCTGGGTGTGTCTGTGAGGGTGTTTCTGCGTAAGATGAATATTTGAATTGGTGTAATAAGTAGATTGTCATCCCCAATGTGGTAGGCATCATCCAATCTGTTGAGAGTTTGAACGGAGCCAAGAGGTAGTAGAAGGAAGAATTTGCCCCATTTATTCCTGCCTTACTGCTTGAGCTGGACCTTTGATTTCTTCTCTGTTCCTTGAACAGGAATTTACAGTATTGACTCTTCTGGTCTTGAGGCCTTCAGACTTGGGCTGAATTGCACTACCCGCTTTTCGGGTCTCCAGCTTCTGGTTGCAGATGATGGCAGCTTGTCGGTCTTGTAAGCCTTCATAATTGCACAAGCCAATTTCTTATATGTGTGTGTGCGTCTATATATATACACGTATATATATATCCAACTTGTTCTTTTTCTCTGCAGATCCCTGATCAATACACTGTAAAACCAAGGATTTACCAAATACTTCTGGCTGTTATATCTGCAGTTGTCTGCTGTGATGTGCCGATGCAGATTATACCCTTTCGATGAAGGATTTGTAATAAATAAATAAATAAATTTTTGGCATCCAAAAATTATTCCTTTATCAGTTTTAAAAAAGAAAAGCATTATAAAAATAGAAAAACTGGAACACATTGGACCTCAATTATTTCCTGACTTCTAAACTTTCAAGGAAATGAAGGACAAAAACATAATCTTTACATTTTGACTATATTGAAATGAACAGTAAAAATGATGAACAATTTTAAGCATTATATAGCAAATAATTTACTCGCTAGTAGCTATTTCAACTTGAGGGTTTTTTTTGTTTTGTTTTTTGTTGTTCAGGAAATAAGAAAAAGAAAGATGACAAATACTTATTGGGAAATTATCATTTGGATTTTTTACATTTTATTTTTTAAAAAGAAAGAAATCTTATGGCTAACAATTATATAGGTGTCAAAGTATTTAGGCAATATTAAAAGAAGTTGGGCTTTCGTATGGGCTAGAAATTCATTATTGTTTTTCTCATTTAAATGCTCCTGTCATAGACTTCTACAATCTAAAAGTAGATTCAGACAGTAGATATTTCTGAAAAAGTTAGATCCAGATAACTGCTTTCATTAGATTCTAGTCATATTATCTAATATTTTAATCATATTTAATAATTTCTATAACCATGCAGCCCAATTGCTCAAAATCAATCTTTGAATATATGAAATTCAGGAAAGGTTATGTGGGAAATATTAATAGAAGTTGAAAGCTGGGCCAGACGCAGTGGCTCACGCCTGTAATCCCAACACTTTGGGAGGCCGACGCGGGCGGATCACGAGGTCAGAAGATCGAGATTACCCTGGCTAACTAGGTGAAACCCCGTCTCTACTAAAAATACAAAAAAATTAGCTGGGGATGGTGGCAGGTGCCTGTATTCCCAGCTACTCGGGAGGCTGAGGCAGGAGAATGGCCAGAACCTGGGAGGCGGAGCTTGCAGTGAGCCGAGATCGCGCCACTGCACTCCAGCCTGGGCAACAGAGTGAGACTCCATCTCAAAAAAAAAAAAAAAAGTTGAAAGCTAAATTTATTTGGGTGACAGAGTGTGACTGCATCTCAAAAATAAAAATAAAAATAAAAAAATAAAAAGTTGAAAGCTAAATTTATTTAAGTCTGGGTTTCTTATGTCTTCTTCTGAAGCAGATACTGAGGCAAACAAATAATGACTAATCATGCTCTTTTTTTTTTTCTTTTTTTTCTTTTTTTGTTCTGTTTTGTTCTTGAGACAGGGTCTCACTCTGTCACCAGGCAGGAGTGCAGTGGTGTGATCTCAGCTCACTGCAACCTCCATCTCCAGGGTTCAAGTGATTCTTATGCCTCAGCCACCCAAGTAGCTGGGATTAAAACAGGCACCTGCCACCACGCCCAGCTAATTTTTGTATTTTTAGTTCAGACGGGGTTTCACCATACTAGCCAGGCTGGTCTCGAACTCCTGACCTCAACTGATCCACCCACCTCGGCTTCCCAAAGAGTTGGGATTACAGGCGTGAGCCACGGCGCCTGGCCCATGCTCACGTTTTATAAATACTGGGGATAAAAATGGATTGGTTGATTCTTAAGTGCTCTTAATGCAGTCATCAGTTCCTGGGGGACTTCTTATCTAATTGAAGAGAAAGAATATTGAAGTAATAACAATTATTGTTACTTTAGGAAATATACGGTGCTTCTTTTATCCAGGGGATAATTGAGGTTCATACTACAGCTTCATTTTGAGAACAGTTAGATAAGAAGACATTAACATTTCCAGCTGTGCAACCTGTGATAGCAAGGTTAACTCAGTCTCAAAATTTAGTGCCCACTTAAGACTGAGGGAGACAATGAATTTGTCAGAAAGAAGATCAGAGAATTGTGCTTATGTATGAATGTTTTCACAATGTACATACAATAAGACAGTGTCTTCTCAGCGATTTAGACACATGCATTTGGGGGAATTTATAGTTGTCTAGGGCAAACTGCTTGGTGAGATTCTTATAGATCAATGATAGCATATAACCATTAGTTTAACATTAGAGATTTTAAAGCAGTTTGCCAATAACCCAGGATAACAATGTTCTTTCATTCTAAAATAATTACTTTGAATCTGTGCTTCTTTTGGAATAACTGTTAGTGTATTCTTCTGCATAGGAGTCTTATCACATTTCCTAATCTTTCTGACATATTCTCTGTCATTCAGGTAGTGCTTGCAATTGTATGCAAAAGTATATCCTTATTTGGTGATTCACTGAATTAACTTCTTTAGATTACACATTTCAAAAACGGTAGCATTTTAGAATAAAATATTATTACAAAGTAATGTATAGACATTCATAAGTATAAAACAGAAATGTAAAGTTTTTTTTTTTAAGACAGGAAAGAAAAATGTCCCCTCCTTCCATTAATTCCACTCCACAGTGGCAATTACAGGACAATTCTTTGTGTATATCTTTCTGGACTTCATGCTATTCTATTCATCCAACATTTTGTGCATAAATGGGATAGAGGCTGTACTGCAATCCATTTTGTTTTGTTGGTGTTTTAAGGGTGGATGGTATGTTGTAGCTTTTGTGTTTTGTTTCACTTCAAAACAAGGTTTGGACATATATTAGTGAATACTCACATATGAATATTACATTTTATTTAGAGATCACTACAATACATTTTGAGTTATGTTTTCTTCAGACTTATTTCCTTTACTATTGATATTTGGTCACCAATTACCTTTATGTTTTGTTCTTTACATAATTTCAGTATAGACAGTCTTTTAGTTCAAATGGAATGGCTTTAATTCTGCAATTATGTCGATGCATAAAATTAAAGAGCCACATGTATCCTTACTCCCAGTTTGAAATGCAGTCCTCCTAGGAGGGGTCCATGAATGTCAGTTTACAGTGGATCTTCCAAGATCATTTCAAAGAAAAGATATATGATCAGAAAAGTAGAGGACTAACACTCGTAGCCCTGTCATTAAATTCTGTTTATGAGCTTAGGCCTTGACCATTTCATATGTAAATTAAAGGTATTAGACTAAAGGATTCCTAAAATTACATTATTCTATGAATGTGTTTCACAGAGCTAATCATTAATTTTTTCTCTCTTTTTAAAATAATTCTTTGCAGATGGCTTTCTGTTGTGCTAGATTACCTATAATTTTCTTTACAGAGGCACTGTTATGATTGAGCTGGGACATAATATTACTTATTCAAATATATAAATGTATTCAAAAATACATAATAGAGATTGAGATTCATTATCTTTACATTCAAAGTGCTCTTATATTTCTAAAGTACTATAGGCTGTTGGCTTACTAGAGTATACTCTATATAAACGTAACCCTTCCTGGAAATAAGGTTAGTGCGTCTTATCAAATATAGTACTTAATCTTGTCAAAGTCACAGCTTGCCCTGCCACCTCCACTGTCTGTTCTCAAGCAGGTGATGGCTGAAATTCATGAATCCTGTGAGCAGCACTCAGGGTGCTCCCTTTTGCATCAGCATCCACCCAGCTCACAAGTCTGACACATTGCAGAATTTGGAAAGATATTGTATAAGTTGATTTGAAAGCAGTCAATATTATCCAATCTCTCATTATTTATCTACAGTCCACAGATTTTTTGAGAGGCATAAACAGTAAGACACCAAAAGATAAATTATCAGTTCTTCTATTAGTTGTGGAGAGATATTCCAGGCATTCGTTCATTCAGTCATATTTTAGGATCTGGATACATTTTTAAAATGTATGAGTTCTTGGCTTCCTTGAGGGTCTCCGTTGGAATCAGGCACAGACATCTTCATCTGCTATTGTTATTGCTTATCCAGTTATGTGCTGTGCCAGCCTGTAATTCCCACTGGCCAAGAATCAATGCACTGCATCTATTCTAGGTATCATGCCAGCTGTTCAAAGGATGGAATGCATTATATATTAGGCAAGCAATGGTATGTTAAAAAAAAGAATGGTTACTACAACAGCTTGGAAAAGGTGTTAAAACTGGTTTATCATGCTAGTTCTAGTTTGTGAACAAAATTAATGTAATCTACCAAATGCAAATCAAGCTAGTCCTATGTTCAAGGCTCAAGTAGAGTTGCTGAGAGAATTTTGAATAAGTTATTATCCAGCTACAAAAGAGATTACAGTCAAGTAGCTTCAATAAAACTCATATTCCAAGAAATATGAGACAGTGTTTTGTAATTCTACATAGAAAGTACTTAAAGAAATAATTTGTAACAGCAAAGTGTAGCCTCTGGATATCACACTGTCTCAGATGCCTGTAATTTAACACATTATGTAGGAAAGTGTGTGTTTCAAATAATCTCTAATAAGAGAGAAACTTAAGCATCTCTTGTGTTTTGGTTATTGTATATTTGTTTTCACTTATTCTGCAACACAGCATCAGTATAATAATGTCTTTGTACATCAGTAAACTGAAGGAAAACAGTGGAGCATCACTTTTTCTTGGAAAACTATTGAGAACCATCAATCCTAATTGCGCCTTACTCCTCAAACTGTGAAAATAGGATGCTAACTGGAGATAGCTATGCATATCTAGTTGTTTTCTCATAATAGTAAATGAAGTATGCCTTTACATATCCATTATCTTTTTCTTCCAGAAGGACTTTTTAATTCATTTTGTTCTGTAAAGAATATTTGTTAGAATATTAAATATTTAAATAGATTTATCATTCATAATCAGAATTTTTATTTATTCTATGAAGTATCAAAGTTCAGCCCTTTGAAGTGAACACTTGCATCATTTAGCACATGCCCTTGCTGCTCCAAATATAAATTCTTTTTAAAATCAAAGTAGAATATATATCTATATATACATCTCTATCGAGAAATAGATCTATATATTATCTAGACAGAGATGTGTATCATGTATACATATATGTATATACATATACACAGAGCAAGATACCATATGTAGTTCTATCTATATATGGATACCAATATATAGAGCTATCATATATAGCTATAGCTATAAATATAGATATCAATGATTGAAGGAATTTGAACGTTTTCAAGGCAGTGAGAGTTTGTAGATACATGACCCAAAACAGGAGAATCCAATAGGAGTGAGCATGGCCTTTGAGGCAGATTTCCCCCTAAATCACCATTTCTGAAATCAGATGCTGTTAGGATGAGAAGCTGTCCAGAGAACATGAGAGCTGAGAGTTTCCAGTGGCTTGGAAGGCAAATATACTGTAATTCAGGGTTCACTAAGAATAGTGTAATTTGTTACATAGCAGCAATAGAAAACTAACAAACCCAGTTATTATTAGGTTCTCTTTAGCACATTGCATACTCAGTGAATAGGAGCTGAATGAATAAGGAGCCTGGAATGAAGAATGAGACTCAACTAAGGATCTGAGGAATGGAAGTGGTCCATGGCTCTGGGTCCAACATCTCTATGTGTCAGTAGACATGAAACAAAAAAAGAACTCATCTTCCTGAATAATGTACTAACTCAGGACTCATGCAATCTGGCTGTGGTTCCCTTCTAAGGAAGCAGAACATAGTGCAGGGAGATCGGTTTCTCTATCTTCTTTGAAATAAAAAGGCAAAGTCCAGGAATGAGGGCAGATGCATTGATCCAAGGGGCGTAGCAGGCCGGCAGCGCACTGAGAGGCAGGGTACAGCAAGTGCTACAGTGTGAGCATCCACCAAGCGGAGCCACGGGAGATGATGTCAGAGGCAGCGCAGCAGAGGAGGCACGAGCAGCATCCCTGACTGGTCCAGACCATGCTGGAACTCGAAGACACCAAGAGGCAAAGCAATCCTCTGATGGTTCTGAGCCCTGCAGTCTCCTGGTTTAGGGGTGGGGCAGTACTGAGCAGGCAAAATGTGTGTCCAAATGACTTTGTGACTTTATTGGTAGGAACGACGTCTGTGGCCCCTTTTCACGTCTATAGAAAGCAAGGGGTGCGTTATGGATTGTATTGTGTTTCCCCATATTAAAATCACTATGATTAATATAATTTAAAAATCTCATAGGAAAAGTGAACCATGTGCCTAAAGAGATGGAAAAATATTATCAGAGGAAAAAAATGTTTAAGGAAAAGAGTAAAATGGAAAAACTAGGATACGACAAATATTTCTGTCAACTTAGTAGCAGATGAGATACAGCTAAATATGAATTAGTCAATTTAAAGACAGGTCAATAAATATTATTCAAATTGAAACAAAAAAAGTTAAGGCAAGATTTTATTTAATGAAAAAATAGAAGAAAACAGTATCAAACAGCCCAGAGAAAATGACAAAGAATGTGACAGACATATAATTAGGACATGCTCCCCCAACCAAGGGAAAGAAATGGAATGGAGCATGGGTAATGAATAAAGAAGTAATAGCAGAAAATTTCCAAAATAAATAAAAGACAACAAAGATAAAGTAAAAACAATCAGAAATGCAGCCAAAGAAAAAGAAAACACAACATACAGATTAAAAATAAAACAATCACAGCTTGATGCTCATTTCAGATTATGCCAAGAAGACAAGAGAGCTGATATCTTGAAAGTATTGAAAATAAAACTAGCAACCTGTAATTCTTTACTGGGTGAAAACTTCCTTTATATTATTTGCAGAGACACTTCTAAGAAGAATTGAAATGAACACATAAAAACACGCTCAACATGGTTATTTTTACTTTACTTTTGATTTCTAAATTTTTTAACGATGTCTAGTTTTTTTCTTTTTGTAAATTTTTTCCTAGTATTCCTTTGGCTTGGGGATTTCTGGGCTTCTTGGATTTGTGGTACATTGCCTTTTATTTATTTTGAAAAATTTTTGTCTTTTTTGTCATATCTAATATTTTGTTTTATTTAGTAACCATAAAGAAAAAAAGGTCTTTATTTACAGGTAATATGTTCTTGTATATAGATAATTTTAACTAATCTGCAAAAAAAAGCTGTTAGAACTAAGAAGTAAATTTAGCAGGGCTGCAAGATATGAGGTAAACATTCAATAACCAACTGTGTTCCCATAAATTAACAAAAATTTTATTTTATAAAAACTATTTAAAATACCTGCAAAAAACATAAAATATTCAAGGATTTTTTAAAAATCAAAATATGTAAAGGTTATACACTGAAAATGAAATTAAACTGCTAAGAAAAATTTTAAAAGCCTAAATAAAGGCAGATAAATACCATGTTCATGGCTTGAAACCCTCAATAATTTTAACATCTTATATTTTTTATTCATTGCACTCCCAATCAAAACTCCATTAGACTTATTTGTAGAAATTATCAAATTTATTATTTTTAAAGTATGTGGAATGAAAACCCAAAATAAAGCAGTTTTGAGAAAAATAAAACAAAGTTGGAGAATTTAAAATACTTGAATTTCAAAATAATTACAAAGTTTTAGTAATTAAGGCCTTGTGGTAAATTCGTATAAACCAATAAATAAAATGAGTCTTAAAATAGATCCACATATGCATGATCAGCAGATTTTTTTTCAGTGCCAAGCTCATTTAATGGAGTAAGGATAGTCTTCTCAACAAACAGTGTTGTACCAACTGGAAATCTATACGGGGAAAATACAAACTCTATTTGGTAAATGTAGGTAACCAACAGAGACTTAAATATAAAAAGATAGTAGAATATGTATTGTGAATTGTTAGCAGAATACAAGAAAAAAAAAAGGAATGAAACTGAAATAAAACAAGAGCCACCTGACATTAAAACCTAGATTCTATCCTTGATACACCAAAGGAAGTTGGATAGAGCACTAAAATGTACCTCTTCAACCAAAATCAAATATTCAACCTCAACGTCAAGCTCTCAAATTTAAATGCTATCTAGCAAACCAATGTGGGTTAGAAGACTAAATTTTGATGAACTCCCTTAATTACATTTCTTCTCATCCATACAACTTTACTTGACTATTTTAGTCCTTTGCATTGTTCCTCTATAACTGTTCAACACTTGAAATCTGTTGAGAGAAAAGCTACTACTCAAAAGCCTTTAGTTCTAGAATATCCATGGTCTTGGTCACTTTCTCCTGGACGTGAGCTGAACACCATAATTCCAGCAGGGACAAACAGGAAAGGAACAGTCTCCACAACTTGGATTGATCCTCTTTGGTAAGTGTGTATTAGCAGTTTTAGCCAATCATTTTGTTTTTCTTATCATTCCATTTTAATTTCAAAGTAACTTTTAGGTCTTCTTTTTAAGCCAGGACATCTTCAATGGAAAGAGATTTTATGATGACTTTTTGAAACTCAGAGCCTATTAAATTTTGTCTGTACTGTACGGGATTATATTCTAGCATCCATGGTAGTGTTTCCTACCAACTTCGTGTAGTTTATGTATCATATTACAAGTTTTGACAAAAATGGAAAGCAGTTCAAGGATTAAAACAGAATCCCCTGCTTACACAAGCGTTTTTCCTCTAAGTAAAAAATGACCCTTCAATCTACACTTTTTGCATATATTTGTTCAATCTGCTCTTTTAGCAACCTGTATGTATGTATTTTTCATTTGGTACACAAGGACATCATGAGGCATGGTGCTGAATGACTTAGTAAAATTAAGATAAATCATAGCAGCAGCAGTATGGAAGTGTAAGTCACATAAATAATTCATGCTGAAAATACTGCATCTTCTAATAGTTATTGTGGGATTTCCATAGTGAAATTCATATTATAAATATTAAAAGTGTTTCAATTTGCCTAGATTTTGAAAACTGTGGGTAGTTTCCCTGACTAGTTACAGAACTGTCCAAAGATACTAGAATTTTCTAATTATGTAACTTGGAATGAGCTGAAATTCATCTGTGTTCAATTGTATGCATATTAAACAAATACTGAAAGGTTTTAGGTTTTAATTTTGTTATGAAATTTAAATAGCTGCCTTTAATACCTTCCAGGGATATGTTAACTGCTCTGTGGTAAACCTTGTAACTAGTTCATCCTTTGTTTTGCCTCTTTTTCCAAACTCTTGTTCTGTTAATTTCAATAGAGTCTGGGTCTGAAGTCATTTCTGGTTTTATTGGAAAGTGTCAACACTTTTACACTTTGGGCCTGAGTTTGTTTTTAAATAGCAATTTAAAGTCCTTTACTTCAAATAAATTGCTTCAATGTATTGTTGAGTCCTAAGATTGATTCTTGTTTTTCGTATTCATCAGCTACATTTTCATAACCATAAGAATCTAGAACCATACTGTCCAAAATGGTGGTCATTTAAACTAGTTAAATTTAAACTAGTTACGATTGAATATTTAAATTTAAACTAGTTAAGATTAACTAAATTTAAAAATTCAGTCTCTCAGTTGTACTAGTCATATGTGAATAGCAGCTACTATATTGAAGATAATATTTACATTAACATAGAAAGTAATATTATAGGCCAGGCGTGGTGGTTCATGCCTGTAATCCCAGCACTTTGGGAGGGTGAGGCAGGTGAATCATGTGAGGTCAGGAGTTCAAGACCATCCTGGCCAACATGGTGAAACCCCGTCTCTACTAAAAACACAAAAATTAGCCAGGCGTGGTGGCACATGCTTGTAATCCCAGCTACTTGGGAGGCTGAGGTAGGAGAATCGCTTGAACTCAAGAAGCAGAGGTTGCAGTGAGCCAAGATCATGCCATTGCACTCCAGCCTGGGCAACAAGAGCAAAACTCCATCTCAAAAATAAATAAATAAATAAAGTAATATTATACAGCACTGATAGTACATTTTATTATGTAGGAATGAATGGACCCAACTCCCATCTTATTTAATTATAAATTAATTGTATCAAATTTTTACCATTGGAGATACAGTAGTCCCCCTCCCACTTATTTGAGGGTAATATATTCCAAGACCCCAGTGTATGCCTGAAACTGCAGATAGTACCAAACCCTAGATACACTATGATTTTTCTACACAATAATACACACAGTGAAATTTCATCATGCTCCTCAGCACGGTGTGCCATTTAAAACTTATGAATGTTTTTATTTCTTACATTTTTCATGTAATGTTTTTGGACCATGGTTAATTATGGGTAACTGAAACTGCAAAACAAAACTGTAGATAAAGGGGTGGAGGACTGCTGCATATTTTTTTTTATCTTCAGTCCTATCCTCTACATAATGCAATGAATGGTAAGAAAGCAGAACTGGTTTCAAGTCAGTATCTCCCATCTGTATAGTCCCTTAACCTGTCTGAGCATGATTTTTCTTTAAATAATTAATATTATCTGCCCTGCCTATCTCAAAGGGCTTCCAGCATGCCTCTAGTGTGTTGAATCACAAATAATAAGGAACAGTGATGCAGAAGAGAAAGCTGGAAACAGGTAGACCTGGCACTAGACATACGGCAGGACTCACCAGGGTACTGACTCACAAAGCAGTTAGTTAACAGTACCACTTGACTTTCCACTGGACCTGGAAAGTGCTTCTTGATTTGTTTTAGAATTTCTTCCTCAAAATGCCTGATCTTTTTCACTAAATAGGCCTCTCCAAGGAGAAGAAATATGGCATTGTGATCTTGAGTGATCTATCTCTCTGGAGTAGACTCCACTTCATGCCTATGTGAAAGATAAAGGGAAATCACAGAGTGTTGGAGTCATGCTCAGGTGCATCACTACAAAGCAGGTCTCCTATTTTGTGGTGAGTCCTAACAGTGCTAGTCAGAAATTCACTCACACAACCACGAGCGATGACTCATGCCCGTAATCCCAGCATTTTGGGAGGCTGAGGCGGGTGCATCACCTGAGGTCAGAAGTTCAAGATCAGCCTGACCAACATGGTGAAATCTTGTCTCTACTAAAAATAAAAAATTGGCAGGCATGGTGGTACATGCATGTAATCCCAGCTACTTGGGAGGCTGAGGCAGGAGAATTGCTTGAATCCGGGAGGCAGAGGTTGCAGTGAGCCAAGATCAGCCATTGCACTCCAGCCTGGGCAACAAGAGCAAAATTCCATTTCAAAAAAAAAGAAAAGAAAGAAATTCAGCCACACAAATATCCAGAGAAAGCCAAAGGTAGCTAGAAGAGGGGATGGCATTTCTGGAGACACGCGGTTCCCAGAATTACTCAGGCACATCAGATTTGTTTCTCAGATGAAAGATGAGTTCACATTACTCCACCAAAGGTGGATTTATCCTCATGATATAATGCCAAGTTGGTCAGAAGTGACTCAGAAATAAGGCTGGGTTTAGGATATGGCAGAATAAGAAGTGTACTTCTACTTATACATTGGGGAAACCATGGACTCACAAAGAAAATGTGCACTCACAGAGCAATACTCTCAAGAAGTAAACTGTTACTTGAGGTTGTGTCATAACTTCAGCCCAAGTATAATTTGAGGATCTCCCATCATTTTCTGCTAGCACCAGGAGGCAACAGAGACCCAGAACACAGACTAGCATCAATGACCAGGTAAAACTCCCACTTCTTGATACTTCCCAACTGTGACTTCAGACAAATTTTCTTTTCTTTCAGTGACTCAATTTACTCAACTGTACAATGGAGGAGATAGCTATAGCTCTTATTATAGGATTGCTGTGAGAAATAATGAGTTAAATGCTTAAAATAATACATGGTTTGGTTGTGTGTGCTCCACTTTTCCTCTAAAATACAGGATTTTAATTTGCTGAGCATTTACTATGCATAAGGCATTGTGCCAGAAACTGGTCATATCCAGTTGACTAAACCAGACAGAACACAAAGACTTAGGCCGCTTAGATTCTAGTGACATAAGTAGATGGCCTTTGCAAATCTGTGTGGCATGTAGGCTCTTCAGGTGAAGAGCAATTATGTTTTATTCTTATCAATTGTATGAGAAAAGCAAGTTAGCAAAGACTAAAGAATAAAAACATTTTTCAAACAAATAGTTACATGGAATCATGTTGAATGAGATTTTTTCTTTGTGTCCTCTTTTACAACTTTTTCCACTTTAGAGACAAGATTTTATGAAAAATATTTTATGGAAAACAATTGGAGAGGCAGAAAATCTAAGCAACATTATATACAAATAACATAAATGCTGATCTGTAACTGTCATTTTTCTTCACCACACTAAAGCACATATGCATAAATACCTCATTATGTTTGTTTTTTTTTTTAATCAGGAACAAAATATATTTATAGTTCGTGCTATTAGTAATTTAGTAAATAGCCATTGCATTTCTATTTTCTACTGGAAAGTTTAGTTTGGCACTGTGGATCCCGAATAAGTGATTCCAATGTAATATACTTCAAAAAGGAAACAAATACGTTTACTGAGAGAAAAAACGTGTAGTACGAGAAAAACGGCAGAGTAAATTATCAACTGTATCACACTGAAAGAAATATTGCAAGTGTCAGTATAAGTTCAGTATAACAATAGGGAGGGATACAAGTAGATGTACGAGTTCTGAGCAAGGCTTGAGGATATGAGAGCTCATGGCAGGATAGGAAGATAAGAGAGCTTATGGCACATTCTGGGATCTGTGCAAATGCAATCCGCTTTGGAGACATAGATCCGTTTTGGAGAAACTGTGCTCAGCCTTAATGGTTCCAGGTATCAGGGGAGGCAATCTGGAAATCTGCATTTTTATGAAACAACTCATCTGATTCTTATGGATAATAAATACATCTTGCTCCAAAAAGCATGAGGCATGTGGGAACCACAATGGATAAAGAAATAGGAAGATAAATCAAAATTAGTTTTGAATGACTCTTGATACCATCTTGGGAAGATTGGAGTTCTATCCAAAAGCAGGAGGGTGTCATAATAAATCTTTCAGAACTAAAATTGTGCACAAAATATAGTTTTTAAAAAGTACTCATTTGAATGTGTGAATGTGGAGAGTGCACTGAAATTTGTGAGTTCCATCAGGAGTAGATTGGGGCAGATCGGGTGGAAGTCATTTAGGTTAGCTTGGTAGCAATAGAAATGGAGAGAAAAGTTTACCTGTTAGAATAAGACAGATGGTGACTTTTGTTGGCTTACATTGTAGGGGAATAGACTGAAAGTGTTTGGTTGTCAATAATGGAGGTGACCCTACATTTTGTTCATTCATATGGCTACAGATGCTCCCCAAATTACAGTTGGGCTATGTCCCAATAAACCCATCATATTGACCGAGTGCAGTGGCTCACGCCTGTAATCTCAGCAGTTTGGGATGAGTAGATTGCTTGACCTCAGGAGTTCAAGATTAGCCTGGATGACATGGTGAAACCCTGTCTCTACAAAAAATACAAAAATTAGCCAGGTGTGGTGGTGTGTGCCTATAGTCCCAGCTACTCAGGAGGCTGAGATGGAACGATCACTTGAGGTCAGCAGGTGGAGGCTACAGTGAGCTGAGATGGGGCCACTGTACTGTAGCCTGGGTGACAGAGCAAGACCTTGTTTCCAAAAAAAAAAAAGTCATAAGGTGAAAGTATTATAAGTTAAAAGTGTGCTTAGTACACTTAACCCACTGAACATTACAGCTTAGCCGAGCCTACCTTATTAACATGCTCGTGCCACTTATGTTAGCCTGCAGGTGGGCAAAATCATCTAACACAAAGCCTGCTTTATAATAAAGTGTTGAATAAATTACATGAGTAATTTACAGAATTCTTCACTGGAAGTGAAAAACAGGATGGTTGTGTGGGTACTCAAAATACAATTTCTACTAAACACATGTCTCTTCTACATCATCATGAAGCCCAGAAATCTTAAGTCTAACTATGGTAATTCAGAAGCTGTCCATATTTAGTGATTGACACAGGAAAGATATCCATATGTGTTTGCATAACAAGAAATTCATTACTTGATGTTTAATCAGAAAATACCTAGGACATATTTTCTAAAATGATTCTCAAAAAATTATGTTTGTGGATTTTTATGCATACACATGTGTGCACACGTGTGCATATACGTGTGCCTAAATATGCAAATATATATACACACATATATGTATGGCAAAAAATCATTTAGAATTTTAATGAAAAACATAATTTTACTACATGACATTTTAGGGTCTATAATATGCTAACACCATTTACAGCGCTCCAAAAAATTGAACATTTATGATGTTTTCCAAATAGTTTTGAATCTAAAGTCTCCTTGTATCATGTGACCCATCGCAATGCACCTTGGGCAGCACTTAATCAGAATGACCAACTGATTTTTTTATGAACTTCTTTTATTATTGAGACCTTTCAAAGAAATGCACAATAATTCATTCATTAGACAACGAGTTTAACACATATGTATTTTATACCCATTTTCTTCCAGGTGTTATTACATTATCTGGAGATATAGTAGGAAAGAAAACAAAATAGCATATGACAAAGCAACTGAGAAATTTAATTGGAAGCAGATTGACCACTGTTTGTGTTTCTCTAATTCAAATTTAGGGGACTTGGATTATGATTATTCAGGTAATCCTCAACCAGTGAATCCAATGAAATGATTTCTTAATAATAAATGCATGAAAAAAACATTTTAATCTCTTGTGACTGAGCAATTCACTCACTTCTTCCCACATGCGAAGATGATATTAGCATAGTGTAAGGAAATGTTCTAATTTTCTCAATAGTAAACAACCTGCGATGATTTAAGCATCTGTAAATTAAATAATTTTAAAAATCAAACTTGCCATGTAATATAGTGCTATGAAGTTTAAAAAGATCATTTTTTAAACTCTGACTACTATGACTTGTCCTCTGCTGGTGTATAAATAGAAAAGGGAGACAGCTAGGTCAATTATTAAAATAAAGGCAAGACTAAGCGTCATAGGAGAAAGAAAATAAAGTGCAGTGGGATAGCTGGTTCAAGACAAGGCAGTAAGCCAAAAGAAATAGAAACCTAGTAGATTAAATTAGAGATATTCAAAGAAATGTATATAAAAATATATATTTATTGTTGAGCAAGTGATATGAGCTAAAGAAGAAATAAAATCAACTAATAAATGTGAAAATATGTTTAATCTTCTTAATAAAAATAAATCTGAAACAAAACAGTCAGGGTCCAGAGAAACGCAAATATTGCAGAGTTGTATTAGTCGGGGGTCTCTAGAGAAACAGAGAGACAGTGAGACCTATGTTATAAAAACTGACTCACATGATCATATATTTATATGATTTTGGAGGCCAAGTGGTACTATAACATGTTGTCTGCAAGCTGGAGACCCAGTAAAGCCGGTGATGTAATTCAGTCTGAGGCCAAAGGCCTAAGAACTGAGGGGTACCTGTGGTTTAAGTCTGTGATTCTGATATTGCTAGTAGGAGCTTCAGTGTCTGAACCCAGAAGCAGAGGAGCAGAAGCTCAGGGAGAAAGAAGTTGCCCCTCCTCCCTCTGCTTTTTTATTCTATTTGGGCCCTCAATGGATTGGATGCTTTCCACCCACACTGGTGAGGGCGAATCTTCTTTACTCAGCCTCCTCATTCAAATGCTCATCTCTTCCAGAAAAACCCCCACAGAATCACACAGAAATAATGTTTTACAAGACATCTGTGCATTCCTTAGCCCAGTCAAGTTGACACATAAAATTAACACTCTTAGAGTATAATTTGGAAATACATTTCAAGAATTAGAGAAATTATCCAATACTTTGATCCAACAACCCTGTGACATTAGGGTATGCTACTTGCTCCCCAGGTTCTATTCTGTCCTTCACTTGCCCAAAAACCACTAGCATCCCAGTTTAAACTGTGGCCACCCATCCAGAAACTGTATTCCTATGACTGCATGAGACCATAAAACTAAATGCTGGTCAGTTGGCTGGGAATGGAAATGGCATAAGAAATTTAAGGAACAAACTCTTTGAAAAGAAAGATTTGTGTCCTTCATTCTCTCTTTCCCTGTAGCTTGATGACAAATAAAGCAGCCAACACGGACATTGAGAAGGAAAACTTGGATTATCTCACCTCCCTTAGTCTCCCTGAGACTGCCCTATTATCTGAGACAGAAATGAATGTTTAATTCATTTAAGTCACTTGTATTGTGTGCATTTTTTACATAAATTTAATCAATACCCTAACTAATGCAACTTCCTTGCAGGTTGAAGAATATATTGAAAGAAAAAAAATAATTAAAAGTATTGACGACAGCATTAGTATAATAGTAAAATTTGGGGAACTGGGAAAGTTGAATCAAATAATAAAAGAACAGTTAAAAATTGCATTGTTCCTATATAATAAAATGTTAACAAGTTGAGATTTTTAACATTGAACACATAATTACATAGATAAATGCTCAACATAATATAAAAGGTAATTCAAATAAAACTGTACACGATTAAGTTCTCATTGAACCTTGCTCAAAGGTTCTTGGAAACTGGGACTTTACACAAACTGATGTACAACAAAACCAATTTTTTTCTCATGGTTGCTAGAATAAAACAATGTTGAAGGAAACAATGTTATTTGCGGACCTGCTGTACATCTTTCACTTAAAGTCACCGTTTCTAAGAACCTATGGTCAACATTAAATGAGGACTTACTGTACTCATTATAATCCATACTTTATAAAAGAATTATACATGCACTTTACAAATGATTTATAAGATTGGAAGATAATCTACTGTCTGAGTCTATGCCTACTGCTATAACAAAATACCTTAAACTGTATTATTTATAAACAATATAAATGTGTTGCTTAGAGTTCTGGAGGCTGGAAATTCCAAAATCGAGCTGCCAGCAGATGTGGTGTCTGGTGAAGGCCAGCTCCTCATAGGTGCTGCCTTCTTGGTGTGTCCCTTGCATGGCAGAAATGAAGACGGGGCAAGTAGGCTCCCTCAAGCCTTTTGTAAGCTACTAAGGTATTTGTAAGGTGGTTATAAAGCTGTGCAGAGCCCTCATGACCTAATCACTTCCCAAATGTCCCATTTTTTAATACTATGGCATTGAGTATTAGGTTACAACATATGAATTTCCAGGGAACACCAACTTTCAGACCATAGCATTCTCTCTGTGGACCCCCAAAATTCATGTTCTTCTCACACGCAAAATACATTCATTTTATCCCATTAGCCCCAAAAGTCTTAACCTGTTCCAGCACCAACCACAAGTTTAAAGTTCAAAATCTCATCTAAATCAGATATGGGTGAAATTCATGATATAATGCACTCTGAGGCAAATCCTCCCTCAGCTGTGCATCTGTGAAAACAAGTACATTATGTACTTCCAAAATGGTGGGGCAGGCATAGAATAAATATTTTCATTCCAAAGGGAAAAAGTAGGAAGCAAGAAAGGGATAACTAACCCTAAGTAATTCCCAAATCTAATATAGCGAACAACATTAAATCTTAAAGCTTGAGAATAACTTTCTTTAATGATGTGCCTCCTTTAGGACTTATTGCAGAAGGGGTTAGGACCCCAAGGCGGTAGGAAGTCACACCCCATGGCTCCACTGAGCACTGTCCTAGAGTGAACTCTCTGCAGTGGTCTTGCCCCAGGCCTCCAGTGGGAAATATCCTAGCAGGGAATCTCTGTAGTAGTCCAGGTGCTGTGGTCTTTCTCCACCTGGGCCCTGAGGCTCTGCGGGATATCCTTTGAAATTTAAGTGGAGGCAGCTGCGCCCCCACAGCTGTGCACTCTACACACCAGTGGAGAAGGCATCTTGCAGCCACTGCCAAGGTTTATCACCTATGCTCTCTCGAAGGGCTGCCACTGCACACCGTGCTGCACCTGGGCTCATGGCAGCCACATGTAGGGCAAGAGAGAAGTGCTGCCCTGGAATTCCACAAGCAGAGGCTTGGGTGAGGTCTCCAGGGCTGAAGGTTCCCTTTTGACATTGCCCTGTTCCCTAGACCTTGACCCTCTGGGCCTATGATGGAAATAGTAGTGCTGATAATCTCCAAAATGCCTTTGGGGTCATTCTTCCCCAATTTATTGATGAATAACACCTGGCTTCCAATGATTCATTCTAATCTCCTTGTCAAATAATTGCTTGGCCACACCTTTGGTGTTCTCCACCAAACACACTTTTTCATCCTTTATTACATGGCCAGGCTAAGAACTTTTTAATGTTTAAATTAAGATTTAAAGAGTAATCTTATGATTATAAATTTCACCTTTATTTCTGTCTTCTCACATTTTACCATCAGCATCAAGAGAAGCTATACTGCACTGTCAACATTCTGCCTAAATATTTCGTCCACCAAATAACTGACTTCATGCTCATCAGTTCCTCCTTCCGCAAAACACTAGAACACAAACACAATTAAGCCAAGTATTTTGCCACTGTATAAAGAGGACCTTTCTTCCAGTTTCCTATAACATGTTTCTTATTTATCTCATCAGAATGGCCTTTACCATCCATATCTTTACCAACATCCTGATCAGGACCACTTTGGTAATCCCTAAGAAGACTGAACCTGTCTTTACACCAGGGAGTCCAATCTTTTGGCTTCCCTAGGCCACCTTGGAAGAAAAAGAATTCTCTTGGGCCACGCATAAAATACCCTAACACTAACGATAGCTGATTAGCTAAAAATAAATTCCAAAAAAATCTCATAATGTTTTAAGAAAGTTTACAAATTTATCTTGGGCCACATTCAAAGCCATCCTGGGCCACATGTGGCCAGCAGGCCGTGCATTCAACAAGCTTGTTCTACACCCTCATCTTCTTCTGAGCTCCCACTAGAATCACCCTTTACAGTTTCTTCACAACAGTATGGGCTTGTCCCAGCATGCACTTCAAAACTCTTCCAGTATCTACCTATTACCCAACTCTAAAGCCACTTCCACATTTTTAGGAACATATTACAGCAGCACCCCACTCTTGGTACCAATTTCTATCAGAGTCTGTTCCTGCTGCTGTAACAAAATACCTTAGACTGTATAATTTATAAACAACAGAAATTTATTGCTCACTGTTCTGGAGGCTAGTGAGTTCAAGATTAAGGCACTAGCTGATTTGGTGTCTGGTGAGGGCCTCTTCCTCACCAGCACCTTGCTTCTGCATTCTCACATGAATGGTAGAGAAGAGGGGTATGAAGGCTGTGTCATCTAATGAAAGGAAGAGGAAGGAACAAGCAGATTCCCTCAAGTTTTTGTAAGGAATGCTAATTCCATTTGTGAGGGCAGAGCCCTCATTACCTAATTACCAAATGCCCCATCTCTTAATACTATTGCATGGAGTATCAGGTTCCAACATATGAGTTTTAGGGGGACAAAAACATTCAGCTATAGAACCTGCCAAACTATTAAAATGGATTAGTCGTAGGTGATGGGATACTGGCATCTTTATCTTTCTATTCATTCTTCTCTTTATTTTCTATATTTCTTTGAATAAATTTGCATTTTTTATAATCAATAATATAGTTCTTATAGTCTTTCTCTATATCTTATAGTTAATAAAATGCAAAGGATACAAATAATATGCTTAAGAACTTGCCCAAGGGAACCGGTTAAGGGAGTGAACTATTTTTGTTTAGTTAAATATCAGAATTGGCCATGAGCTGGATGCACTGGGATTGAGAGGAAGAGAAATTGAAACTGCTCTGCATAGTAAGTGGCCAGGACCTGGTAGATTTGGGAGTTCATAGGTCTTGGGAAGTAACAGGAGGAGATCCAAAAAGGAAGAAATGGAATTAGCCACATGGTGGGAGGCTGGGTCTGTAGTGAGGAGCAATGAGCAACTTACTTCAAGCATGAAGCAAAAAAAGACATCTGGGATGCAGGGCCCATTATTACTTGCCATGGTTGTGCTGAGCTGCAGTGCATACCAGCCCATCCCCAGCCAGCTCACCTCTCACAATGGCATTGTTGGCACTTCAGCCACTGCAATGGTGTTCTGCTGCTGACAACTCATGAAAAATGGTCAGTATATACAGGAGATGAAATGCAAAGAGGAAAATTCCATAGACGCAGAAAATCAGAAACACAGATGGCTAGGAGAAATTCAAGTTCTTCCACTCCCCCATCCACTGTCAGCCCCTGCCTGTAATCATGCAAATATGAGAAGGATTTTCCTCTCTCCATCAGAGGATAGTGGCAGGCTACTTGTAAGGAATAGGCATGGGGCTTACCTACCTTTTAAAGTATGCACTGACCCTGAAAAATGGATTTGGAGACCATCAAGAAATTGATATGTCACAAACAGCTCTTATATATATATCCTCAGCACCAACTATGAATTAGGTCTTGTGCCAAGGACTGCAGTCACGAAAGGGAAGTGTAAAACATTTTCTCTGAACAAGTTACTTACAGACTAGCAAAGCCAATAAATATTACATTCTTAAAATGATTAGAACACATTGAAGTGCTCTGCTTTCACCTATAAAGAATGGCTTTTTAGTTGCAGAGGCAAATCTGTAGTACTACCCACCTGGAAACAGGAACAAAAGTGTTTTAAATGCAGCAGAGTACCAGTTACATGAGCTTACTTCAGAATGTATTTCTTGAAAGTCTTAAAATGTAATTTCTTGTTTTAAGGTTACCTACACCTTTCTCTCAATTTAGATTTCTTTTCGCCACTTCTGGTAATTTGCTCACATGCTGAATTTCTGCTAGAAATATCAGTCTATTCTTTAATTTTCCCTTACACAAGCTGGAGTTGGGAGCTCTTTTACACATTCCCTGTACGCTACAGATGCAAATTACATCCTCCTCTCCACCAACGTTCTGTGGAGCTCATTGTCAGGGCTGACTTCAGGGAGGCTGGAGCTGAGGAGCCACCTCAGGCTCTCCTGGGCACCTAGCTCAGAGGATGCATCATCTGGGGTCTCTGGAGAGAAGGGGAGGACACTGAGCATTCAGGGCAGCAGTAACACTTAGCCTATTTGATTGCAGCTGTCAACCCTGTGGCAGGTTTCAAATGGAAGGAGACTGATTGTAAGGATAAGGAGGCCTACTTCAAATGGAAAGTCTCTTTTCATTAAAAAATAGTACAGTGTGCAGAAGTGCCGAGCAGCAAAGGGTACTCTCGACTGGTTTATGGGCACATCATCTATTACTCTGCTTCCTTCATTCCTAGATGGTAATAAGAAGAGAAAATGGCATCGATGAAGCAATCCTTTCCATGATAATAGAAACGGTATCTGAGAATGGTTATAAGATTAATTTTCTCGATAGGGAATAGGGAGACAAATTTTGTTATTCTTATTTTATTAAACTTATGTAACATTTTAACCTCTAGTAATTTTTTTAAGTTTAGATAAAATACTTGTTCTATATTAAATTTGCAGAGTAAGAGTGAGTTAATTAATATAATCAGAGACAGAGAGAGAGCCCTGCCAGCTCTTATTACTCAGGGGCCAGCTAAGTCAGGAAAAAAGTTTCTAAGAAAATTCAATCAAATGTTGCATTCACTAGTTAATTACCTAAAAAATAGAGTTTCTGAGATGAAAAATGAGGCTGTTTCAGTGAAATTTAGCCTCACAGAGAGACAAAAAAAAAAAGACTAAAAATAGAAGAATAAAAAAGAAAAAGTTATTTTTTCTAAACATTGTGACAGTATCAGCTCAGGGGTTACATCCAGACAAGGAGTCTTTACAGCTGTAATCAGCTTGCTACCAATTGCTGCATTTAAGTATTTCTATATTTTTTAGAAATTACTATTGAGAAGTAAAGATATAATTTTTCTGGGTATTTACAAAAAGTTCTCCTCTGACGCAGAATATCAGTGTGTCTGGATCCACCGTGATGTGCCTCCAACTCATAACAAGTAATTAACTTATAAAGACAAATATTTGGGAATAATTGATGCATTTTCCTATACATTAGAGCATATTCAGATTTTAAAATTATCTCACATACATGCTGAGAAACTTTCTGAAATGGGAGAAAACAGGTAAAGTCAGCACCAGGGTAGCCAGGAATTGCCCAGAGCCACTGCCCTCCCACCCCGTGACCCTCCCTAGCTGACACTGTTTATCATTCCACATGTGATACGGACCAAAGGCTTCCTCACAAGTGCTGCTGAAGGAAGAATGGAAGCTGTCATTGCATGTAATTTACTTGTTTTGATACTGATTCTTTTCGAATTATTTTCCCTGCATTCATCTGTAGTGACCACATGGGAAAGCTCTCTGCAATGGGAAACAGTCATATCCTAAACTTCACACTTTTACTAGCAATCTAGGACACATAAAAGGGTTGCTAAATGGAAAGCCTCTCATTGCTGAAATCCATAGGACACACAAATATTTACTGAATGTGTGATATGCAATGTGTATTATACAATCTGCTAAGCGCTGGGTGTACATCAGTTTTAGCCAAAAAGATGATCCCTGACCACTTGCAACACTTTTGGTGTTGTAGTGGAGACAGACCAAAAGAAGCAGGCAGACAAAAATAAAAATATAGCCCAATTAATACATTAGCACACATTCTGATAAGTGTTAACAAAGGAACACAATGGATATGCAGAAGGGAAGGAATTTAGTGGTTTGGGCAAGCTTCTCCAGAAAGTGACTCTTTATAAAGCATGAGTTGTCTGTGAGACAATCAAAGGGAGATGTCAAGAATCGAACACACAACTTTGGAATCCTCAACATATAAATATTAACATAAAGTCATGTGGACAGGACCACCAAGAGATTAAAAAATAAAGACGGCAGAGAATAGGACCATGATTAAGCTCTATGAAATTTTATCAGTATACGATAGGTAGAGAAATTAGAATTGCCAGGCAAGAATGAGAAAAGAACACCGAGAAAAGTAAGAGTAAAAACAGGGGACTGTGATTTCATGAAAGCCAAGATAAGATTGGGTTTCTGAGCAGAAGGACTGCTCAGATCAATTCGGCCAAGAGAACAAATTAAAGCCGGTCAGACCACACCATTTGATTGGGTCACATGACGTTGCAGTGATCCTAACAAGAATGGTGTCAGTGTATATGTGTGCGTGTGTGTGTGTGTGTGTGTGTGTGTGGGAGTTGATGGGGTGAGGGTTGAGTAGAGAAAGTAAGCATAGACAGCCATTTCTAGATGTTTCTGAAAAGGTATAAAACAATGGATCGTGGCTGCATATGGACTTGGTCAGAGGGAAAAAGCATTATTTAAGATGGAACATGCCAGAACATATCTGCATGATAGTAACGATTCCACCGAGATGTAGAAACTGATGATGTCAGAAACACAGGGGTGCACTGAAGCTGGAAAGCCCTTTGGGAGTTTGCGGAGATGAGGGTGCGGCACAGCTGCAGGGTTGGATCTCATGTAAGGGGAGTGATGCCTCTCACTTAAGGAGGGGCTGAAAGGAAAAGCTTGGTGCAGAGGCTGGGGCCGTGCCAATTTCTAGGTGAGAATAGGAGTTTTCATCTGGTGGCTGCTATTTGTCTACTGAGCTTGTTGGGTTCTGTTGGACTAAGTTTTGAGGCTTGAAGATGTAGTGAGAGACAGTCATTGCAGCCTGTGGGGGCAGAGAAAAGTTGAAGCTTATTGGATGTTTGGTGAGCGGAATTGAGTTCCCACTTCAGATTAGGGGTCATAAATTACAGCCATATTAATTTGCATAAATGCCGAGTTTTCTTCACAATGATATAGATGCCAAAAAAGTGAATGTTTGCTCTTATCAGTAGGAGAAAATTTTTACAAGACAAGAAAGTGAAAAATAAAAAAAGGATTGACAGGAATCTTGCAATTAACCGAAAAGTCAAAATCTACATTTTACAGACGAAAATAAAAAAGGATACTTTATCTTAAAAGACAAAATAGTAAAAAATAAAAAATGACTGACAGGAATCTTGCAATTAACTGAAAACTCAAAATACCTTTTGCAGACAAGGAATAAAATCAGTATTTTGCAGAAGTTTGTACATCCAATGAATGGCAGAAGTGCATCTAGAACCTGGCTTCATTCTTGCCTTGGGTGCACTGTTCATTTCAGGGACAGGGAGAGGGTCTTATCTATAAAGGAATGGGAGAGAAACAGGGAAACAATATCAGTCATACTTAGTTGTAGGTGGAAAAAGACAGTAAAAATTGGATGGAGACACAGGAAAATAAGTGGAAAACTTGAGGCATTTTCTCATAAAACTAAATGAATGAGTCAAAAAGAAGCTGATTCTTAAGACAATTGAAGTAAGTTAAGAAAGGAGCCCTTTCTATAGACTGGACTAGCACATAGCTGAAAATTTCCCCCCTCCCCCCAGACAGGTCTCATGTAAATTCATCTTTTCCCTTATAAATTGAGCTGAAATAGCAATAGCTGGAATAGCAGTGGGGTGCAAAGTTTGATAGTTTTTTTCCACTGGATGAACAGAAGAGATTCAGAGAGATTTTATGCACCATGTTTATTCTAAGTATCTCTGGAGCTGAAGTCTACCCAGATTTTTATGCTTCTAAATTCTACTTCAGGAGAAGGCAGAGTAAGTCTGCGGCTTTTAGATATGAGGCCTAAAGTTAACTGATTAGGAATGGCTACAGTGACTGATTTGACCCACTGACTAATCAGCAGGAACAGAGAGTGGAATAATTATTTGTACTGTGCTGTGAACTGAGAGGAAAATCTTCAGGCTGTGCAGAGTTGAATCTACTCAACTCAAGCCTTACACATGCCTAATGGACCTTCCCTCTTAAATGCCGTGTTCCCACTCAGGAATGAGTCTACAGACACATGTGATACCTTCCCCTTCACACCCCACTCCCTACTTCCAGGTGCTCCTTAATTTCACACTTACTGTCATCAGTACCACCTTTCTCCAAGTCTCCCAAATATGCAACTTTCAAACGTTAGCCATTGTATCCAACACCACTTCCCCAGGGGATTCACTTAATATCACATTACTTCTTTCTATGTCTTTTTTGCTTAACATTCACCATTTCTTTATTCTTCCTACAGAAAAACTTTTAATTCATGTCTGCTTAATCATCCAGTTCTCTCCATTCTATCTTACATAGATGGCAATACTGCCATTATTTTTCATTTCATCATGCTACTCGTGTGTCTCAAAAACCCTCAGGATATCCCCAACTACACAGGGTAGAATTGAATTTTCTTAAACTAGAATGTAAGGTCTCCTCTACTTCCATTTCCAAACTGGCATTCTGCTATCTCCAAAAAGAATATTCTGATCAGGCCAGACCTGTTTTCCTATCCATAGAACATGCTGTATGCTTTTTCACTTTCATAGTAATGCCTTTCTCCTGGCAGAATTTCCTCTCCTGGTCTTCCCTGTTGACTCAAATCTTACCCAACACTTAAGGCTAGACTCAAGTTCCAACTCCTACGTGAGACCTTTTCTGAACACTACAGTCAATAGGGTCTCTTCTGCCTCTGATTTTTTGTAGCAGATATAATATGTTTCTTTCATATAATATTTTCTCATCTTATGCTTTTATTAATTTTCATTATATGTACAGCTTTTTAAACTAGATTTTGAACTAACTAGTAATTGCAGTTTTATAACTTTCACAGAATGTAATGCACAAGATAAATTTTAAAATCATGCTCATATTTTGAGAAGCCACAGGAGTTACCCTTTGTAATATACAATTAAGACTGGAGCTTAAGTCTCAACAGGAAAAATAATAGCAAAAACTACAGTCGCTTGCAAAAAAAAAAAAAAAAAGAGCGATTTCAGAGGAAACTATCTTAAGTGACGTATCTTGAGTGAGATATCAACATGTTAAGTCATTTCTTGACATTGACATTTCTACAGGCTTTTGCTTTTCAGACTTACAATTTTCAGTGCATCATAAGAAAGGGTAAGGTCACTTTGTATTTTTCCTGGTAGATCTGAGGGAAAACACTTTACATAAAATATGACTGGAACTTCATAAATTCTCAAAAAGTTGCAAGGGTAAGTTCACCGAAACTCTCCAAACCAGTACTGTGAGCTAAACATGGCATATGCTATAAAGGAAAACTTTGCAAACTTTTGCAAAAAGTTCAACAGTTGCCACACAAAAAAATACAGGAAAGAGTAAAACTTAGAAAATTGAGAGGATGAATCCAATCATTTTGGACCTTCTGTTTCATGTTAACAATCAGAATGTTTAGCAGAACTCAGCTTTCATAAGTTAATGGAATGTCTCATGGTGATTGTGATGAAAATTACTGTATCTATGAGTCTTAATTGTAGTGCACTAGAACTGAATAAATATCCTGCATAATATTATGCTTGAAATGTTATGCACATAGGCTTAATTCATGGGATGTTAAAATCTTACTGAACTAAATCTTGTGTCTGAGAGTTTAAAACAAACTCAAAAACCTCAGGCAGTATATTAATAAATGTTAGCAATATTCTTTCCACAGCTAAGTACAGAGTTTGCTATAATTAATATTTATGATCCTAAATAACTAAAAATTTTGCTTTCCTTTATTTTCCATATGCACTCTGATTTTAAAATATAATTTTAATAATTCTTTCTCTGCTAGGAGACATTCTATCAGTACGTGTTAATTCTCTTCAATTCTGTATCTTATATGAGTTTCTTGACTGTGTTAGTTTGATTGACTGATGACATCCACACATCATGTGTAATAACCAACCTTTTTCTCATATAGAAGATATGGCGGGGAGAGTTAAAATAGAATTTCTTAAATAACTATAAACATGAAATATCCAAAATTATTTTTATGTATATAGTATTTTAAATAACTAGAAGAGGATATGACAATATTTGAGTCATTCATAATTAGTTCAAACTGAATTAAATATTTGCAATATAGAATTAAAATGACCATAGCCTCACAGCTTAGACACTGCCAAAAGAGGCCTCACAAATATAAGGCAGCTTGTATAACATATTTAGGAAACATCAAGCTCTTTATAGAAGGTTCTAAAGGGAGGTGGCATGATGCAGATGGAAGTGAATCATCTAATTGATAGTAAATTATAGGAAAAGGACGTCAGAAAGGATGACTGAAAAATCTAAATTTAGCGTGTTCCTCAAATCATTGCTTCAAGTCAGTGCTTCTGCTCCACATTTAACAAATGTGGGAATGAAACCAACATGGCTTCTTAATATTGAGATCTTTTACTTCAATTGCAGTGTATGTGGTATGAGACCTTAAAACAATCAGGTTATTGCTTTATTGCTTCCTCTGAAAGTAAATATTATATTTAGAGCTAGAAATGGAAGTATATCACAAAAGAACCAAGGCATTCCTCATCAACATTCAGCCTTGGCCAAGTTTTGACTACATTTCACCTAACAGCTGCAGCATCTAACTTAAGCAGTCCGTGGAAAGTATTTTTAAAATCTTGAAATATTTGCTATCTAATATTTCCCTGCTAGATTTCAGAGATTAACTCCCTACCATCAATAGAAGATACAGGTCAGTATATGGTAGGAAAGAGAAATGCTGGTGTCATTACACAAACACATGCTTGAAGACTTTCTGAGTGCTGAGTCCTCAAAAAATCAAACAAGCAAGCAATACAACAACAACAAAAAAAAAAACACTTGAAGAAATACTGTTATTCATCATTTGTAAAGCTTTAGAGATGAACAAAATGTGGTTTGTTTCTGCTGCTTCCAGGTTAATCAGGGGCCTGGTGCTACCACTGCTTTCCAAGGAATCTGTGGATGGTCCTCTGGCCAGATTCTCCCTGACACTGTGGTCAAGATATTCTGCTACCCTCTGAAGGCTTTCTATTCCTATAAACAATGATAATGTTCCCCTTCTATATTTCAAAAGCATTTATCAGACTTATCAGCCTTCATTTATCTCATAATACTGATCGTAGACCACATATATGTTCTCCATGGTGCCTGGTTTGCCTTTATACTTTCAGAGTGACTTTTTTTCATACCTCTTGGCTTTTCAAATTTCTCCCACTCCAAGCCCTCCATTACTACATTTTGACTTACACTTACTTGAAAAAATAGAAAACACAATATTTTGCATTGGTCTGAATATTTGTGTCCCCTCAAAATTTGGTTGGTAAAATGCTAACCCTGGCCGGATGCAGGGGCTCACACCTGTAATCCCAGCATTTTGGGAGGCCAAGGCAAGTGGATCACTTGAGCCCAGGAGTTTGAGACCAGACTGACCAACATGGCAAAACCCTGTCTCTACTAAAAACACAAAAATTAGCTGGCTATGGTGGCACCTGCCTGTAGTCCCAGCTACTTGGGAGGCTGAGGCACAAGAATCGCTTGAGCCCAGAAAGCAGATGTTGCAGTGAGCCGAGATGGCGCCACTGCACTCCAGCCTGGGTGACAGAGCAAAACCCTGTCTCAAATAATAATAATAATAATAAAAACAAAAATCTTAACCCTCAAGGTGGTGGTATTAGGAGGTAGGGCCTTCAGGAAATAATTAGGTCATGAAAGCAGAGGCTTCATGAATGGAATTGGTGCCCTTACAGAAGAGGCCTGAAGGAGACCCCTTGTCTCTTCAACCATGCAAAGACCGAGTAAAAAGCCATACATCGACCACTAAGCAGGTCCTCACTAGACATCAAATTCACCAATGCCTTGATCTTGAACTTTACAGCCTCCAGAACTAGGAGATGTACAATTCTGTTGTTCATGAGCTACACAGTTTATGATATTTTCCTACAGTGGCTTAAATAGACTGCAACACATCCCTTCATCTTTAAATCAACAAATCATGAATTCATCTGCATCTGAAACTATTTTTTCTTCCCTTCTTCTTGGAGCCATGAAGGAATTCTTTCCATTAAAGCTTATCTTTGCAAATGCCCAGTAGATCCCATCCCCCTCACCTGATTAACGTCTTTCTTTCTTTGGTTTTGCACTCTGTTTTATGTATCATCAATTTCTGTCTCTCATCTAGATGTATTTTCCTCGGTGTACATCATATAGGCTTTAGTTTTCCATCTTAAAAACATTAAATAAACAATCTCTCCCTTGAGTCTAACATCTGTCAACCTACCTACCTCCTTCTTACAACTTAACTATCCACGTTTGTTATATATACAAACTGATTCTGGTATTTTACTTCCTATTATTCTGCAACTCATTCCATAAAAGTTCTGTTTATCATTTTTTGCCAGCATGTTACCAAAACAACCTGTTGATCAAACGAAGCTGCATTTATTTTTAACCATGGTAAGAGATCTGACTCACAGTCTTAATAGCTTCTCACACACACACACACACACAAATCAAAGTTGGGATATTTATTGACGCTTCGCAGAGTGGTATATTTTGGTCTTTCAATGTGAAAGCTTTGTTAGCATTGAGTAAGTGTCATGATATAATAAGATTTGTGAACACAAGGCAAGGCTTGGGAGTAAGGGGATCAAGGGTCTTGGTGTGTAATTCATTCTATGTTTCAAGAAATTTATGAAATAAACAATACAGTTACTTGCAACTTTTATCTTTCTGGGAAGTTTCCTGGAATAGGAAAGTTATGTTGTTGAAGTGAGTGGATTATTAAGATCATGTAAATGCAGCCAATCAGCTATGTAGAAGGTTTAAATTCTCATCATAATTGCCTTTGTTGAGATCATCATTTGACCAAGCATAGTGGCTACTTGCTCTCTTCATCCAACTCAACATATTTACACTCAGTTAAACATTGCCTCTTCAAAATCTTTTCATCTTTGGGCTTTTATGGTGATATATACTTTTTGTCCTTTCATATCACTTGCTATTCCTTCTCATCTTTTTTTCTGGAGTCTTCTCTATCTGATTTCTAAATGTTGGAAATCTTCTGAGTCAAATCATGGGACGACTTATCTCTCCTGTATGCATCCTTTCCTGAGTGACCTTATCTACCTCAATCATTTAAAATAAAGTCTACATGATAATAATGCCCAAATTGATGTCCATAAACCAGGAAAAGCAACTTAATTCTTTACATTCCTTTATTTCCAACCCAGAGGTACTATGGACTTAATATGTTCAATTGTACCTATTCAAATCTTTTTCTTCCCCAATTTTTATTATCTCAGTACATTTTATTACAATATATTGAGTTACACAAGCCACTGTGTTACACCTCTCCAGGGGTGCCATTCACTTTTCATTCTTCTCTTATGAATGGTAAACAGTGCCTTTTGGGTCTTGGCCACTCACCTGGTCTCACATGCTGAGCACCCTTGAGTTTATGCATCTGTTTCTAAATTTATCGCTAAATATTTTGAAAAATGTTCTAGCATTCCAGTATCAAATTCCTTGCTTTTCATTTTCTTCTAATATATTACAATCAAATTTATATCTTTGCCATTCTATAAACATTGTATGAAAAATTCTGGTAAATATCACCAGTAAATTTTTTCTTGATAAATTCATTAGATACATTTCATTTACTCTCATAGTTAATGAATTTGAATTATTCAGTCCTATTGAAAATGCATTATTTTTTCTATTCCATCTTCCATGTTTGTCTTAAGTATGATGATCTCAAGGGTTTTACCCTCTTCTAGGACAACTGCATGTATCCTAAGTGTTGGTCTTTGCCCTTTCCTTTTTCTAATACCTCACAGTTTGTCTGAAATACTATTACCTCCCTCAGTTTCAACCATCATCATGCAATGCCTTGAAAAATCTTCATCTCTAGTTGTGAGAGTCTATTGAACATTAAACCCAATAATTTTAATGTCTTGCTAAACTATCCAATAGTTACAAAGACATCACAAACCCCAAATGTCCCAAACAAAATGTCTTACTTTGTGCTGCTATAACAAAATCCCTGAGACAGGGTAATTTATGAAGAACAGAGATTGATTTCTTATGGTTCTGGAGGCTGGGAAGTCCAAGGTCATTTGGCGAGGGCCTTCTTGCTGCATCATCCCATAAGGGAAAGTCAAGAGGGTGAACATGCATAAGAGGAGGGGGATTAACTTACTTTTTATAACAAACCACCTCCACAATAAAGGCATTATTCTATTCATGATGGCAGAGCCTTCATGATTTTTATCACCTCTCAAAGGTCCCACCAGTCAACACTGTTGCATTGGGGATTAAGGTTCCAACACATTAATTTTGGAGGAAGCACTGAAAACAGCACCGAATTATTTTATTTCCTTCTTGAATTCAAAACTGACTTTATCTCTTGCTGTTCTTATCTTCTACAATGGCATTATCTTTCACTTTGTTTCTTAGGAAAAGTGGTTGATAGAGTCATTATTAATCAACCCATCTTCTTCCTCAGTTTTCATATTTCAGCAATCATTAAGTCCCATAAAATACTTCAGAATTATTTCAAAGTATTTTCTTCTTCTCTAATGAATTATCAATTCCAATTATTAACTGTTTCATCTCTTGCCTGAGTAATTTTAATCACCTTTAATTAATCTTTTGGATTTTTAGTTAATGCTTTTTCTGGTCAGTTTCTATTTTACTCAATATTTTATTTTATAAAACACGAATGTCATCGGACTATGACATTTCTCAACTAAAACACTTTTGACAGCTCTCAGTATGGGATTTTTCTCTGTCTAATTTTAATGTTCTCCTACAGTTGTATTTCTGACCACTCCTCTCCTTGACACACTTGAAAAAATAGCCATACTTGGGACCATTTTTGGAACTTGGTATATAATTAATGGTTTCATATTGTGTTCGCCTTTTTGTTTTCTTCTTCCATACCCTTTTGCCCATTGTTGACTTGATAAATTCCTACCCATTGCTAACAGTTCAACTAATAGGTGTTCCCTAGGAAGTTATCTTGAACTCATGTAGACGTTCTCTTTCTTAATGCATCCATGTAACTTTTTCCTCTATGATGGTACCCATTTCATTGTATTGAGATATTTATTTGCATGCCACTATTCCTTATTGATTGTGAGCTCTTATGCTCACTAATTGATTTTGTAAATTTTTCACATGAATATATTGGTTTTAATAAATGCAACATCAGTGAATTATTATATAAAAATAATTAATAGTTAAGAAACAAAAGTTCAGAGAGTCACATGGCAGAATGCCTGAAAATCATGCTGGGTGTTATTATAATATTACTGTAAGCAATAGTGAGACATTGAATGTCTTTGAGCAGAAAAAGAATCATTGTTGTACCAATTATATATATGACTGATGGGCTGGAAGAGAGAGATGTGGAAAACAGAAAGCCACCTTAATAGATGTGTAAGCAAAAAACTTTTAATCCTTGAAAGTACAAAAGAAAAAACAAATCGCTTCACGGAAAATATTTTTCTAAACAGAGTATCAGCAACTGAACTACCCAGGTAACTTTTGTGGTCTGGAATGTGCTGTTCCTATGATAAGCAGAGTGGAATAAATTTATGGCTACATGTATGGGTCACATCCAGGTATGTTTCATTGTCTAAAATTTGCCTTTTACCATGTCAAGCACAGTAGAATAAATAGACAAATGATTAGTAAAATGTTTCAAGTTTTCTGAGAGCATCAAAAAAGGCATCTAAATATAACTATGGGTGCATAGTAGGTAGCTGGACACCAAAGCACTCATTTTATTCAATGGCTGTTTGCTTACATTTTAAAAGCAAAACTTTAAATGCAAACCAAACAAAAACAAGAAGTCTTAAATATGTACCTCATGATAATCCAAATGTAAGTTGAAAGAGGTACTTTCTGTATGCATCTTTCTGTTAGGAAAGGAGTTAGAGAAATGTACTCAAGTAATAACAGATTGCCAATTTTAGTATATCTGGAACTGCCATTTATGAAATTCAGACTCTTTATAAAAATATGCTGATTTTGTACTCTCTGTTTAAAATGTGCCTCTCTTCTTTTATTGTTGGGGATCCATTACATTTTTTCTGAATTCCCTTTGGCTTTGAAACTTAAGATGTGAGTACAATGTTTATGAATGCAGGTATGTGTACAGTAGTTATATAAACTCAAAATCACATTCCTCATTTTACATAGGGTGTATAAACGAAAACACTAGATTCATAGGTATATATTGTTTTAATAGCCTTTACAAATGATTAAGTCCTCACATTAGCTGTTCTTCAGAGAAATAAAGCTATAGGTATAAAATAACTAAAAACCACAGGAGAAGATGTCGATGTTATTACAATCAAATGGGGAAGAATATATCTACAGTGGGCTCTAAGTGAATCCCCTGAAGACCTGTGTCTGGGGGTTTTCAGGCTAGAGATAGATAAGGAGTTAGAAGAGTGAAATAGGAACAATAAGAAAGTTTAAAGCATTTTTTGGAAGAAACGATAATTTTAACATCTAGATATTACATTTTTTCCTTTACCCTGTATTTATTTTCAACCTGACATTTTTGTGTTTAAACTTTTTTTCTGCCACATTCCGTATCACGATCAGTGGCATGCATATGACTGGGTAAGGCCAGGGCTAGGTACATCCCTGAAATTCATCTGCCATCCTCTGATCTGCTCTCAATCAGAGTGAAAGGCATGCAGGCAGGAAAACTCGGGATGAATCAACCAGCCTCTCCACTGACGGAAGTTCATAACTCATAGGAACCACCTTGAATTATGACTGAAACCAAATGGGAAGTGGGTACATAAAAAGCCTTGAACGCAACGGCCCTCCTTCAGCCTTATTGGATTATTGATTTTGTTTGTCATCTTAGTTTATTTTGGGAATGTGTTTTAAGCCAGTGATCACATAGGAGAGAGTAGGGAGTGTTATTTATTTTAAATAATGAAAAAGAAATGTGAAAATGCTTGAATCTGTTATATTAGAGTAGGGCTTATTCCAGTATAACAAGTACCAAGAAGACTTGTCACACTGAACTTTATTTGAACCTCAAAGAGTGTGGAATTAATTTACATTTCACTTTAGTCTGGTAATTCCCTCAGCACTGCATTAGGGGGGTCTAGAATGAAAAAACTGTGTACTTCCTTGCTACTGCAAGATCCTGTGAGTACCAATCCTACAATCCCAGCCAGAAAGGTCAAACGTGCATTGTTTAATCAATAACAATCTTACTCTGTACCTTTGGAGAGTGGTCATTCTGCAAATAGGAATATTTTAAAATCAAAGTATTGAATTCTCATTGCAATCACCAAGTTCACCTGAGATCCAATAACAAATACAACAATAGGTTAGAATATGCACTAACCACCGTCTAGCAATTCTTTCATTAGCAAAGTAAAACAAAAATATTGCGGTGGCAGTGAAATAATAATAATATTTATACTATTTTAAAATTTTTGTAACAATTATTATTTATTATTATTATGCTTTTTATAAACAATTCACATGCCACTTACGCTCCTTACCACCCTGATCTTAGATGTTATAAGAGAACTGCTATATCCCTAGTCTCCTTTGGTAAGCTCCCTTTAAGAATTTGCTGTGTGTTTAAAGATTTTCAATAGCTTCTTATATTTCCTCAATATTTCTAGGGTTGGTGCTTTCTTTTTCTCCATAGATTCTCCAAAATAGGTTATGATATTTTAAATCATAGGTAGCAATAACTAATAAGATATCATTTTTCTGAGATAGGAGCAGAGGTTAAATTATAGTTTAAGGAAATGACCTGAAAAGATGTTTGCTTATGCCTCCATATCTCCAGTGCCCTGGAGTTCATGAGCCTTGACCTTGCTTTAAGCATTCTAACACATCTTTTTGAGCCATTTGCCTAGGATATTTGTAAACATCTTTGTCTTTTTATGAATGCCTCAATTCAGAGGGTTTGCACTCTCCAATATGAAACTGGAATTGTATTATATGCTGAAAGACATTCTACTAAAAGCAACAGTTGCGCCTCTGCTAAATTCAATTTGTTTGGGAGAATCAGTTCTAAGCCCCAAAGGAGCAACTCTTTAGCCACCAGCAATGGTGCTTGTGAGCCCTATGTTAACAAGTTAATCAATATTATATTACTTCATGTGGAAGGTTGTTTTTTCTAAAGGCAGCCAACAATAAATCCCATCCCATAAACTATTCAACAATTCAAACATGATCTCCTCCCATTCAGAGGTGGTATCTATGTCCCTTCTCCTTGAATCTTGGCTTCTGACTTATTTGAACTAATAGGAAATATCCAAAATGTTGCTGTCTGAATCTTAGGCTATGTCAGAAAAGGGGCTGCACCATCTACCTAGATGTTTGGAGTACTCATTATGGTACCTTGAACCAAATGGTAACTAGTCCTACTGCTCTGAGGTTACTATGCTACGAGGTAACCCAAACATGCTTATGCGGAGAAACCAGAAGAAAAAGTCCTAAGGCTCCTGAAAAGAAAGATGTCTGGCCAGCTCGCAGCTATTCTAGCTCCCCTTTGTCAGACGGTAACCACATGAAAGAACCCAGATCACTATATGTTAGAAGCAAGGTGAGAAAACCACTCAGTTACTTTCACGAAAAAGAAGGAAGACCCAGAAGGAGAAACCAAAGGCCCAGAGAACCAAACCCAGAGCGCAGTAATGGACCCTAATCAACTCTACAAACCGTATAAGATAACTTTGTGCCAAAACTCAATCCACTGACCAATGCTTCAGTCACAGAATTTGGTCTTTACTCTGTTGCCTTTCCCTGCAAGAAAACAGAGGGCTAGGATAATCTCTAAAGTTAGTACCCACTCGGCTGGGCATGGTGGCTTATACCTGTAATCCCAGTATTTTGGAGGGCTGAGGTGGGCGGATCACAAGGTCAGGAGTTCAAGACCAGTCTGACCAAAATGGTGAAACCCCATCTTTACTAAAAATACAAAAGTTAGCCAGGCATGGTGGCACATGCCAGCAATCCTAGCTACTCAGGAGGCTGAGGCAGGAGAATCACTTGAACCTGGGAGGTGGAGCTTACAGTGAGCCAAGATCACGCCACCGCACTCCAGCCTGGGTGACAGAGCGAGACTCCATCTAAAAAAAAAAAAAAAAAGTTAATCCCCCCTCAACAATGAGAGGTATGAGAGGTAAGATCCAGGGTAAAGGGAATTATTTGAGAGTCCAGTCAATCAAAGCCCATGTAGCAAAACCTCTCTTAAAATCTTACTCTCTTGCCCATATAATGAACATATATTTATTAGACAATAAAATAGAAAATAAAACATATAAAAAATCTTATTTTGATTCTACAATGCAGAGATAGACGTTTATAAATAGGAGTCTCAGTTGTTGACAGCATAATCCACTATAGGTAGTTTAAGCAAAGCTTTATAAAAATAAGACAGTGACTGGGCATGGTGGCTCACGCCTGTAATCCCAGCACTTTGGGAAGCCGAGGCAGGCAGACCATGAGGTCAGGAGATCAAGACCATCCTGGCTAACACGGTGAAACCCCGTCTCTACTAAAAATACAAAAAAATTAGCTGGGCGTGGTGGCGGGCGCCTGTAGTCCCAGCTACTCAGGAGGCTGAGGCAGGAGAATGACGTGAATCCGGTAGGCGGAGCTTGCAGTGAGCTGAGATTGCGCCACTGCACTCCAGCCTGGGCGACAGAGCTGTCTCAAAAAAAAAAAAAAAAAAAAAGACACAGTTTGGTGAGTAAAGAAATATTGCTTTCAGTGTATTATCTTGACGGTAGAGGACCTATAGAGATGCTCACTTGACATTTCTTTTTAAATCATCTTTACTACCTACGTCAAGGATCCAATATGGGCTTTCTACCAGTTGCTTAGTGTATTTACTGCAATTAAACTCAGAAACTGGAGAAATAATCAGATTCTCTATAGTACATTTTGAAATTGGGAAGTATGAGTCTTCCAATTTTGTCTTTTTCAAGGTTGTTTTGGCTATTCTGGGTCACTGCACTTCCATAAAAGATCAGTTTGTCAAATTCTGTAAAAAAATTAAAAAAAAAAAGAAACACTAGGATTTCAATAGGAACAGCACTGAATTATGGGATTATGGGTCAATTTGGGGAGAACTGCGATTTAATAATACTAAGTCTTCTGATCCATGAACAGGTGATGTCTTTTTATTCATATTATTTAAGTCTTTTTCTTTCTTTCCACCATGTTTTATAGTCATTAGTGCACAAGGATGACTTTTTTTTGGTTAAATTTGTCCGTCATTCCAGAGGTCTCCCTTTTTCAAGTTTTTGGCCAGGTTTTTGGCTCTTGTTTGCCCTGACTGGCACTGCGGCCCCAGGCAGCAGGATGATGAATGATCACTACTGATTGTTTCCCCCAAAGCTTTGAGGATAAAGGTTTCCCTGAAAAAAGAGCACTGAGTCAAGTTGTGTAAAACAACAGAATTTTTCCAGGGAACTGTGAGACAGGTCAAATAGTAAAACTGCACTTCGTATGAGATTTTCTGGGGAACTTCAAACGCCACTTGTCCCGTTTGGTTGCTGTAGGTTGTTGTAGGTTGCTGTAGGTTGCTGGCCTTCAACACTAGTGAGAGCAGTTGGGGGAAACAGGGCTGGGAGTCAATGGAGATGAATTGTCACAGACTGTGCTGTTCTTACCAAGGTTCAGCAGATTTTCTTGAATAAACACTCTTATACTGTTTTAAGTCTTTAGTTAACTTCCAGAGTTCTAAAAACACTCCTTTAGCATAGCATTGCCAGTGTGTTTGTTGCCTTTGCTGGGGAGTATTATCTGTGAAGGTCCTCACTCCACTATTCTGGAAGTGTTGCTTTCCTTCCTGGTTTTAAAGCAAATTTATTTATTAATCAATGGAACATAGTGCACTTGCAATACTGAACCTTATTTTTTTTCACTTGACAGAATGTTATAGAAAGTTATTAAAAATATTTTCCATATCAATAAATATAAACACAAATGATAATTTTACATGGTTTTTCCTTTGAGTGAATGTCATATTCAACTATAATCATAGCGCTGTCTGTTAATAACTGCTAAGATTTCTTTCTTTTATAAGCACTATAGGTTAATAGGCAATTAAGCAAAAATTGATGATAAAACATTAGGAAGTTTAAAGGAATCATATCAATACATAGCAAGGAATATTTTTAGGGAACATATTAGGGTTCGGATAAAGAGATGTTACGCTTTGCTTATAAAAAATGGCATTTAAACAAATTTTGAAGAATAAGTACTATATTAGTCTATTTTCACACTGCTATAAAGAACTACCTGAGTCTGGGTAATTTATAAAGAAAAGAGGTTTAATTGACTCACAGTTTCACAAGCTATACAGGAGGCATGGCTGAGGAAGCTTCAGGAAGTTTACAATCATAGTGGAAGGAGAAGGGGAAGCAAGCATGTCTTCTTATGGTGGTGAAAGAGAGAACATGAAGGGGTAAGTGCCACATACTTTCAAAATCCAGATCTTTGAAACTTACAATCATGGTGGAAGGAGAAGGGGAAGCAAGCATGTCTCTTATGATGGTAACAGAGAGAGAGCATGAATGGGGAAGTGCTATACACTTTCAAACCCCAGACCTTGTGAGAACTCACTGTCATGAGAACAGTAAGGGAGAAGTCCACCCCAGTGATCCAATCACTTCCCACCAGGTCCTTCCAACACTCCAGAATACAATTCAACATGAGATATGGGTAGGGACACAGAACCAAACCATCTCATTTTTCCCCTAGCCCCTCTAAAATCTCATGTTCTTCTCACATTTCAAAACACAATCATGCCTTCCCAACAGTCTCCTAGAGTCTTAACTCATTCCAGCACTAACACAAAAGTCCAAGTCCAAAGTTACATCTGAGACACAAGTCCCTTCTGCCTATGAGTCTGTGAAGTAAAAATCAAGTTAGTTATTTCCAATACACAATGGGGATACATGCATTGGGTAAATGCCCCCATTCCAAAAGTGAGAAATCAGCTAACAGAAAGGGGCTCCAGGCCCTGTGCAAGTCTGCAAATCACAGCAGGACAGTCATTAAATCTTAAAGATCCAAAATAATCTCCTTTGACTCCATGTCTCACATTCAGGTCACACCAACACAATGTGTGGGTTGCCAAGGCCTTGGGCAGCTCTGTCCCTGTGGCACTTCAGGATACAATTCTGGCAGCTGCGTTCACAGGCATTGCCTGCAGCTTTTCCAGATATACGGTGCACGTTGTTGGTAGATCTACTATTCTGGGGTCTGGAAGACGGTGGCCATCTTCTCACAGCTCCACTAGGCAGTGCCCCAGTGGTGATTCTGTTTGGGGGTTGCAACCCCACATTTTCCTTCTGCACTGCCCTAGTAGAGGTTCTCTATAAGGGCCCCGCCCCTGCAGCAGACTTCTGCCTGGAAACCCAGGCATTTTCATACATCTCTGAAAACAAGACAAATGTTCCTAAACCTCAACTCTTGCATTCTACACACTCAAAGGCCCAACACCACATGGAAGCCACCAAGGCCCGGTGCTTACACCCTCTAAAGCAATCGCCCAAGCTATAGCTTAGCCTCTTTTAACCATGGCTACAGCTAAAGCAGCTGGGATGCAGGGCACCATGTCCCAAGGATGCACAGAGCATCTGGGCCCAGGACCTGACCCACAAAATCATTTTTCCCTCCTAGGCCTCCAGGCCTGTGATAGGAGGGGCTGCTGTGAAGGTCTCTGAAATGCCCTGGAGGCATTTCCCCATTGTCTTGGCTATTAACATTCAGCTCCTCTTTACTTATGCAAATTTCTGCAGCCTTGAATTCCTCCCCAGAAAATGGGTTTTTCTTTTCTACTGCATGGTTAGGTTGCAAATTTTCAAAATGTTTATCTCCTGCTTCCTCTTTAAATATAAGTTTCAATTTTAGACCATCTCCTTGTGAATTCTTAAAAGCATACACTGTTAGAAGCAGCCAGGTCAATTCTTGAATGCTTTGCTGCTTAGAAATTTCTTCCAACAGGTATCCTAAATCACCTCTCTCAACTTCAAATTTCTACAAATCTCTAGAGCATGGACACAATGCCACCAGTCTCCTTGCTAAAGCACAGCAATAGTGACCTTTACTCAAGTTCTCAGTAAGTTTCTCATCTCCATCTGAGACCTCCTCAGCCACTTCACTGTCCATATCACTATCAGCACTTTGACCACAACCATTCCAAAAGTCTCTAGAAAATTCCAAACTTTTTCTCATCTTCCTGTCTTCTTTTGAGTCCTCTGAACTGTTCCAATCTCTGCCCATTACCCAGTTCCAAAGTCACTTCCACATTTTCAGGTATCTTTATAGCAATGCCTCACTACTCTAGTACCAATTTTCTGTATTAATCCATTCTTACACTGCTATAAAGAACTACCCAAGACTGAGTAATTTATAAAGAGGTGTAATTGACTGATAGTTTCACAGGCTGTACAGGTGGCATGGCTGGGGAGGCCTGAGGAAACTTATAATCATGTTGGAAGATGAAGGGGAAGCAGGCACATCTTCACATGTTGGCAACAGATATATAGAGAGTGAAGGGTGGGGAAGTGCTACACACTTTTAAACAACCAGATCTCATGAGAACTCACTGTCATGAGAATAGTAAGGGAGAAATCTGCCCCAGTGATCCAATCACCTCCCACTAGGTCCCTCCAACACCCAGGATCACAAATCAACCTGAGATTTAGATGGGGACACAGAGACAAAACACATTAAGTAGAAATAATACTGGCAAAGTAAAGGAAAAATATCTTTAAGGCAGAATGCAAAGGCCTAATTTTTAAAAGAGTATCCACTATGGGTGTAAAGCTGAAATCATAGGGAAGTGGCCAGAGATTGGTCTAGAATGGCAGGAGAGAGCAGAGGAACCATGCAGCCACAGGCAGGTGACCATTTTAGAGAAGTAATGGATGCAGAGGGTAAAATGTGGGCAAGCCTGCTTATGGAAAAGTGAAAGAGGAGATCATCACCGAAATGCTGACGCAGAATAATGTTGACTTTGTCCAAAGAAATAAAGCTGCAATGGAGACAAAAAGAATACACACAGTTCAGAGACATACAATGATAAAAACTGTTGATGAGTGGAGAGTTGAGGAGAGAGTGAAGTAAATACTGAGACCCAGAATTTAGATTTGTATAACTGATTTGAAGTTCTGTTCAGCCATTGGGAGGGGGAATGACCTTCTTGTAGAAGAAGATTGTGTTTTTTCTCTGACATGTTCACATTTACCTTTACCTTTACCATAGTACAGGTAAGATATGTTTTTCAGTTACCCAGTGAGGCTTTTCAGCATATAAGCTGGGATCTTAGAAAAGAGATCATGGCTGGCCATATGAAGATTTAAAAATCATCAGCATAATACTGATAATTGAAACCATGGATGTGAATATGATGAAGCAGAGAGGAAAAAGAGAACTCTCAGAGCTGAATGCTGATGTTCAGCAAAAGATCCAGGGCAAGAATCCCGCAAAGGAAACTGAAGGTGTGGCCAGAGATGAGTGAAGCCAGCCAGGAGAGTGAGGCATGTGGAAACCAAGGTTTAGCAGGAAAAACTGAGTGTTGGCTGCTGCTAAGGATAAGGAGGAAACAGATTAAACACCGCCCTTTGCATTTAACAACAGGGTCATTAGCAGTTTTGTTGAGCACATTTTTGATGGAATTGTAGGCATTGGAAACAAATTTCAGGGTGAGTGGCTTGTAAAGATGTAGAGGGAACAACTAGACATGTCTCTTAAGAAGCTTGGCTGTGAAGAGGAGGAGGAGAAGCCTACGGGCAGCTAAAGAGGAAAGATTGGCATTTAGATCAACTCATGGGGCATTTTCTTTCTTCCTGTCTCTCTTTTGCTTTTGGACATATATAGTTTATGTTTTTGGTTTGTATTAAGCTGCAGAGTTACACACATATTTAAATGTTGACAAGAAACAGCTAATAGAGAGAATTGAAGATAAAAAATACTGAAAAGAAGTAAGTTGATTCAGGGAAGACAACAGCGATGCATCCATCATGTCCTTCCTCTAAGCTGGTATATATTTGGTTGTCAAAAACTAAGAAAAAATACGACATAAACTGTCCATAGCTTTCCTCATGACAATTAAAACTAATTTAATCAAATTTAGTTCCTTAAGTCACCAAAAATCTAAATTTTCTTTAGAGTATCCTTAAAAAAAGAAAAGAAAATATGCAATTCTGGGACTCCCAGAAGTGCCAAATTATTCCTCTAAATGACATCTGTGGTGAGCAACCAGGTGCCTTGTTCTTTCTGCTCCACCTCCCACAGATCTTTTTGCTCAGGACACATTTAGAACCAGCCAAGGCCAACAGATCCCTGACATCAATTTTGAGCTTTCCTATAATACAATTCTCTACCTCACGACTGAATTAGCCCCCAGGGGTGAGAAGAAGCAGGTGTCTGTTATTTTTCTGGTATTCATAGGGAGTCTGGCTCATTTTCTGAAGCCAGTCCTTTCAGGTGTAATCAATTCTTACTTTTCTTACCTCCCCTTCAAGATTTGCCTTGTCATACATGGCAGCTCTTTACCGCATACGGCTACCAAAGGTAATACCATGCACTGGTAATTACACCAGTGGGTGCTGCAGCTACATCTTTTTGCAAAAGGACTATAATCCAGCCAAAGAAATTCTATTCTACTTTTCTCCTCCTATCTCCCTCTGAGTCAATATGTGGCTCTTCCTGTCTGTCAGATCTTAATCTTCCAGGCTCCAAAGTAAAGTGACTAAAAAGCTATCCCTGTGAGACCCTCTAATGAGCAGTTTCTAACCCCACTAGCAGCACATCACTGATGAAAGCAGCACTCAGTGTAGGGCCTGCCGTAATCAGGAGTACGGATGGGAAAGAAACCCTGTGGAAGCCACGGATTCCCCGTGGGCTCTAGCATCATCAACAACTGTTTTCTTCTGCAGAAGTCATTCTGCTGGCTCTGCAGACAACAAAGTAGAAAAGAAAGAAGGAAATTAGATAGCAAGGAGAAAGAAGAGAGACATTAGCTCTGCTTAAAAGCACACCGAGGATGATGGCTTCCAGCAAACACCTCATGTTCTCACTCATAAGTGGGAGTCGAGCTGTGAGAACACATGGACACAGGGAGGTGAACATCACACACGGGGGCCTGTTGGGGGTGGAGGGCAAGGGGAGGGAGAGCATTAGGACCAATACCTGATGTATGCAGAGCTTAAAACCTAGATGATGGGTTGAAAGGTCCAGCTAACCACCATGGCACATGTATACCTATGGAACAAACCTGCACGTCCTGCACGTGTATCCTGGAACTTCAAGTAAAATGATTTTTTAAAAAGCACACTGAGAGAACATTTAAAAAATATATTTGTCAGGAATAAAGCGGAAACTTATGAAGTAACTTGCTTGTATTGCTTAAATGGAGTGTCAGAAAAGGCTTGAAAATGTTTGTAGCAGTGTCAAAATAAGCAGTGAATAGTGGGAATACCAAGAACAGGACTGAATTTCTGAAATTCATGTAGCCGCTCTGCCTCTTCCTGTAATCGTTAGACCTTGCAAGAAATTGCTGAGGAAAAAATAGCGACACCCTTAGTGTCTTACTTTGAAATCACTCAGCATAGGAGATCATTATGATAATGTATACAACATCTTTCCTTCCGCCAATGATCCTTTTCATCAATCTCTCTATTGTTTTTCCCAACAACATGATGGGTAGTAATAGGAGGCTCCAATTCTCTCTCTTTTTTAAATACCATTAATGCTCGCTGAACCACATTTAATTAAGGGAACATATATTGATACGCATAGCATAATCGGGTCAGGGACTGGAGCTGAAATTGATTGAGGACAGCTCTTTCACACTTATTTCAATTTATGAATGCTCAGACGCAGACAGAGAGTGAAAAGGATTTAATTTCCATTTGTGTTGTTTGCACATTCTTTATAATGTAAGCATTAATTGAACATGCTCAGTGTCAGTGCAGAGCAAGCAAGCATATCCATTTTTCATAAATGAAGGTTATAGGTCAAACTTGAGCAAGTTTCAAGCAATCTAGTTATAGAAATGTGTTGATATCGGATTAACCATAATGTGAAAGACTAGAGATCCGGAAAATTAGCACGAGGAGAGGGATGCCACTTCAGCTACAGAATGGCACCTCCTGGAAAGCACACAGCAAGGATTTGCAGCCCTTCCCCTTGCAATGTTGCTTTGGCACTTGAAGTGCACTTCTGAAGGCTTCCTTCACTTTGCTTCCTGATGCCACTCTCCCCAAAGGATGAATTCCAGCTGCTGAGCCTGGGGGATGCTGTTGTTAGTTAAGATTTAATTTGGTGAGGAGAGAGGAGATGATTTAAATCCACAAGGTGTTCTGTGCATTCAATCCACAAACACTTATGAAGGGCATACTATTTGCTGAATACTGTGTCAGACTCTGTGCAAACTGAATAATGTATTTTCCAGATGAATGTAGGGCTATTTTTTAAAATGTATGAAGACATCAACTTTCCAGGTAAAATGGAAAATTTATAATAGCTTTTTTCTCAAAGTGTATTTTCCCAATTTGATACTAATACCTTTGTATTTTAAAACACTGACACTGGATTAAACTATTTTGCACATTTCTCAATTTTAGCATGACTTCAACTTAAAATTGACTTGTATATTTCCTATAACACAATCCAAGTTCCCCGTATTTTGATCTAATAATTCTGTAATAAAAAGGAGTCGCACTTGCTACTCCTGTCTAAAAATGTGCAAAATTTCTCACATCTAAAGTAATATTCACCATATATTGAACTCACAGTAACATAAAAAGAAAGTAGGAAAAGCTTTCAGAATTCCATCTTCTCTCCTGAGAGTAAGCATTTTACCCACATAAACAGTCTTACCCATTTATGTCTTCATCAACAAAGGTAATTCGACTCACTGCCTCAGAGATGTTGAAATAGTCACTGGATCCTGCCTCTTCCTACCGTGCCCCTAGAATTTTCAAAAGTTTATGTCCAAGAATCTTGTAAACTTATTTTATATTTTGTCCTTATGCAGTAAATAGTAAGTTAACTAAGTCAGTTAGCTATACTACTAAAATTTGCGTCTGATTTGACATTTTAATCTTCATAAAGACATTGTTGAAAAGTTAAAAGAAATGATCATTGTAATCAGGTGAGCTATTCTGTGTCACAACCAACTTCTGCATCTTGCTTCACTCAGAAAAACAACAGCAAAAAATTAAGAAATATTAGGGTCAGACAAATACTTTTCAAGTTATCTTTTAAGTTAGACTGGAGAAGTCAGTGAAAGGGAAATTAAAGAGGTAAGTAACATGTTGAAGAAACCATATTGAAAAAAGCAAAAATGCGACTTACACTTTTGTAACTCATATTCCTAGTTTATTTCTTTCCTTAATTTATGAAACATGCTTTGAACAAAAACTTGCCTCTAAAAAGGGATCCAAAAGGAAAATATTAGGGCCTATGGGAAATTTTTGTTAGTGTATTTCTTGGATTTGGAATTAAAGAGGTTTTTTCCCTGATTCCCTAGCCTAAAATGTAACAAGAAAGAGGGCAAGCACCTTACTATTTAAAAATAAAAACTACTATTAGAGGGAGGAGTTTCATGTTTTTACCAGAGGAAGAGACTGGGATTGTCCCATCCCCCGTGCTTCCTGTCCCCTCTCATAAACATCAAATATTTTTATATTTAGTCATATGAGTGACATGGTAATTCTCTGTCCTCTTTTCCTCATGTGGATTAATTTAATAAATTGATCTTTGTTCAAGATCTCGAAACTTTGTAGGGAAAGATATTGCAGCACATGCTAGAGAAAATATGAATATAGTTATTGTTAGCAGATTAGGAAGGAAAAAAAAGCCCTAGAGACAGGAAAAAATAGATGACCTAAATGTCCAGGCTCAGAGAGGAACAAAAATGCATGTTGGGCAGCTCTATTGTCTGTCAGCATGAGACTTTCACTCTTGAGAAAGAAGATATTCTTAAACTGGCAGATTCCAGGGGAAAGAAAGTGACAAATTCTAATTGGAAGGTCGTTGATGGTGAACAATATGCACAATGCCTCTAAACACTGCAGATGGAAAAAGAAATGTCGTAGATGGTATCTTCTTGGAAAAATGAAAGGAGATTGTTTGAAGAGTGTGTGAGGACTGCTCTAAGAGGAGTTATTAAGTGGCTTCTAACACTCTATAGGAAAGTCCCCGTGGGCTGCTTTTTGATCTGGAAAAGTGCTGTGTCTTATCACATATATTCTCTGAAATAGTTGAAGAAGCACAGGTCTCCAATCCCAGAGTTTGGCAGGTAAACAAGGAAAACAGAAAAGACATTAAATGAAAAATGATACATATAAGTAGCAGAATAGGGTAGCATGTCTAGAGATTAAAGTTTTTTGAACTATTATTATTGTTTTCTTTTCCTTTTGATGGCAAAGTAAGCAGGAAAAAAACACACAGAACAGACTTAGTGTTTTTTTGTGGAAGGTGATGTTCTACTAAATTAACAGGGAGGGTTACTGGATGTTTCTTATTAAATTTAGCAGCAGTTGATCCATGTGAAGTATCTGCTTTTCCAAGTTATGAAAACACTGGAATTTGCTTATCTCTCATTTTCTTTTCAGCCATTAGGTTCCCAGAGAAAAAGTGATTATCAGTCAAAACTGGAATAGTATTTTCCTAACATACATGACTTTAATTTTTATTCATTTTTAATAAGTTCCACATAGTGATTTCCCTTAAAACAAAAGACAGTGATCTTTTTAGAGTCATCTCTTAAACTCATAGTTCTGTCTAGAACTATACTAAAAGAGCATGTGACCTTATTTCGAAAATACAGAAGTTAACCAATTTGAAAAAATTAAAAATAAGATGTTGGCTTATGTTAAATCAACAAAAAAAGAAATGTATGAATTTCTCTTCCAAAAAGTCTAACTCACTGAAACATTGTATTATACATCTTAAATATGTGCAAATTTTATTTGTCAATTATACCTCAGTAAAGCAAGGCAAGGATTCATATTTGTAGCTTCTGATCTACTAAATGGGGAGTTTGCAAACTATGGCCTGTGGGCCAAATCCAGCTCCTAGCCTGGATAAAGTTTTGTGTACAACACATCCATGCCCATTCATTTACCCCCCGGCTGGGTTTGCACAATGACAGAATGGAATAATTATGATAGTGGCCATATGGCCTTATTATTATGTTAATATTATTAAGAATTCTGAGAAATATTATCTCAACATCCCTAATTATGTAACAATGCCTCATTGTTATCAAATAATACAATAGTATGAAGGAATATTTACGAAGTCATTGAGCGCCTAGCATGTAGGAAGCAACTTGCTAAGCACTCGGGATAAGAGTACTTCTCCCTGAGGAGGACACAGTCTGATGCAGAAACAGGAGTGTACACAGGTGATTTTCCGCAGCATGCAGGAGTGCTCTGATGAAACTAGGCACAAGATCCAGTGGGACCTCAAAGACTGGAAGCCCTGCCTGCTAGGGTCTGTTGTGGTGGGGTTTGGGGAGTGTTCTTGGAGGAGTAAGAGCAAAGTTTATTCTTCAAGAACAAGGAAAAGTGATTGAGGCAGTAGAGGGAAATGCCGATGATGACAGTGGTGGGCATAGGGATGCAGGGATCGAAAATCAGTTTGGTATTGGGGAGCATATTGGTAAACCAGAGAGTCTCAAAATGAAGCTGGCATGGAAGGAAGAGATGAGTAGTGGCATCTTCTGTGTTGTACCTGGGATTTAGGCTTTGACTTGTGATTAACTGATGCTTCTAGCATCAGGGAGCAACAGAATGGAGGGCCCTCTTTTGCTGTTAGTATATGAAGGGTATGTACAAAGGAGGATGGAAGAGAAGACTGAGTCAGACACTATTAATGCAGTTAGGAGAAAGATTACTTGTGACTGAGCTAGGAAGGGAGACAATAAGAATGGGAAAAGGAGAGTACATTGGGAAAATATTATAGCCACATAATGTAATATATGGTTCAACGTAAAGGATGCTGTGTTAGCGTGTGAAGGAAATCATGTCTAAAAAATAACAAGAGGGCAAGCACCTTATCATTATTTAAAAACAAAAACTACCATTAGAGGGAGGAATGTGATGTTTTTACCAGAGGAAGAGACTGGGGATTGTCCCATCCCCTGTGCTTCCTGAGCAAAAAATGTCTTTGTTTTTTTGCTGTGGATATTGAGGGTTCTAGTGTGACCAAAGTAAATAAAAAATGGGTTAGAAGAATCTGTCATAAAGGGAATGATGAAGAGACCTATTTAAATATGTTGTGTTTGCCATGCTTACGAGTAAGTACATCTAAGTGAATGTGCCCCGTGTGCATTTGGATGTATAATCTGAAACTAAGTAATTACCATAAAGGTATAATTAACATCACCTTGGTCATGGAGGGCATGGTGAAAGAGAACAGTGAAGGAAAGAAGATAAAACCCTATGGTTAAAAAAAAAATAGTGTGAAGAGATAGCTGAGGGCTTCCATGGAAGGGATGAGGAGAAAGCGGGAGCAGGATAGCATGGAGCCGCAGACGTGAGAAAGAAGAGGCGTGACCAGCGCCAGAGGAACAGAAAATCAATGAGATCAAGAAGGGAGAAATAAAAACGTGCCTTCAACTTGTGATTAGGAGATCACAGGTGGCTGTAGAAAAAGAAATTTCAGTGGAGAGGGGAGGAGAGAATCCCAGTTGCAGGAAGAGGGGAGAGTAGATGCAAACAAATCTTCTAAGACATTTGGCTGAGCAGGACAGTGGGGAAACTGGTCATTATCCTGAGGGGATGACCACCACCGGAGATCCCCACGCCCACCAAGGACAATAGGAATCTGAAGAGGTGTTTTCATTCTTGGCTGCTGGAACATAGCCAGGAGACCAAGAAAGGATGAGGATCTCAACTAAAAGGAGAATAATTCATGAAACAATGTTCTGGCAAAAGTGGAATCAAAATAATGGAGGAAAGGGATCCTTTCCCTTTCCTTTTGTCTAGAAACTTGTACCGCCTCCCTTCCCAAGGCAGGCAGCCAAGGCAATATTTCATTAACCCAGCCTTCAGCTGTCCCTTCATACTATTTTTTTAACCATAGGGTTTTATATTCTTTCCTTCATTGTTCCCTTTCACCATGCCCTCCATGAACAAGGTGATGTTAATTATGCCTTTATGGTAATTACTTAGTTTGAGATCATATATCCAAATGCCCACAGGGCACTCTCACTGAGATGTACTTACTCATAAGCATGGGACAGCCGAATTTCAGGTTTGGGGAGCCCACGTGCAACCTGGTTGGTTTACTCAGTGATGAAGGAGTGAGTTAGAAGAGGATTATGGGTGGGTTCATGAGGTGCATTTGAAGCAAATATTAAGTCTCTGAAAGTAATTGGGTGAGTCCTGGCTAAGAAGAAGTAGAAATATTTTTGAATGCCAAGAATGGATTTTTTGAAAAAGCCTTAACAAACAATTTGAAATATTTTCTTTCCAAAGAAAGAAAATCTGCTTTCATTCCCATGGAAATAAACTATTTGGAAATGTTAATGGTGGTCTCCTGAATTTCCTTGTACCAATTCCCTTCCCAAGGCAGGCAGCCAAGGCAATATTTCGTAAACTTTAGTTACTTCCTCCCCTCCTACATGATTTTCGCCATCTCAGTGAAGAACCTGTATGCTTTCATTGCTTTCTTTTTTTTCTCTTAATTCATTTATTTCATGAAAAATTATTTCAAAACGTAAACTTAACAACACAAAACTAAAAGGGAAGGTGCATCTCACTCTATTTTAAGTAGAAGGTAAGCATAAACTACATGAAATTTTTAAAAGACGGCTATTAATTTCTACCTAAATACTATTCTCAGTGAAAGTCTGAGTCTGTGCCCCTACTCTATGTTAAAAAGAGAGATAGTGAGTATACTTGGGTATGAACGTGGGTATCCTAGCAGAATATTTCTCTCTTTGGTCTAATCAGGAGTGATAGAGAGTTAAAAAGAGAATGACTTTATCACAATGTGACTCAACATCATTTAATTCATTGAGCCTGACTTCCTCCTAAAGCCACTCAGCATCACCTGTGATGCTTGTCTTACAATCTGGGAAAACTGGGGTAGGGGATTCTACATTCATTTCCTTGGGAAAAGGAAGATGCAGAGAAAATGCAGAGGGCATAATGGAGACATGACTGGAGCGCAGGTTTGGTGCTGCAGAAGCAGGCCTTAAGAGCAGGTGTGCAGCTCAGAGCAAGGCTGCCCCACTCGCAGTGGCCAGAGTTACACACACAAGAGAAATGACATGGGGTCCTCGGGACTGGGAAGGGGGAGGTGAGAAATGTGTGGACACTGCATTCCCTGAGAAGTGGGCTCAGCACCTGGTGCTCCTGCCCACGTTGCGGGGAGGGAGGGCAGTGAGGGAAGCCCTGGAGCAGGTAACAAATCCTAGAACAGAGGGAGCCTGGGGGTCCTTCCTCAGGTAGAGACCCCAGAATAGAAATGGCTCTGTTGTCACAAGGTCCCAGCATGCCTGGCTTCATTCTGGGTACAAATCTAGTCTGAGGGGATGTTTTCCATAACCAGTAGGGTTTATAGAAATGTTGGATTTCAATCCCTTCAGTCTGCACTTTCTGGGTGACTCTGACCTGTCCACAACCCATTTTTACCTGCTCCTACTTTCTCACACGTTGTCTCGGCCTTTCTCTCTCCCTGTCTGGAAGATTGCTGTGTTTGCATCCCATGACTAAGTGATCAGGCCTGAAAGATCCCTGGGTGATTCCTGGGGTCCCAGTGTGCCTGGGAAACAGGAAAACGACTCCTTCAGTCTCCAGAGATTAGATAAAACCCCAGGAAAAGGGAACAAATCAAAATTATGCTCCAGCCACCAAGCTGAATGCATACTTCAAATAAGAATGAAGTTTAGTTCTAGAAGAATTGAATGCTATTTCCATATAGTTTGGGGTAGGCTCAGTTAGCTACGAATATGAAAGTGAGTAGTCACAAATTACAGAGCAGATGTCAAAGACCTACTTTTAAATATTTGGCTGATTGAGACAGAACCAAAAGACAAAGCGGGTCCTGTACCCCAGCGCACCAGCGCTAGAGCAAGACCGGACAAAGGCTGTGTGGCCACTATGGGGTGGTTTTATGCAATTAAAAACTAATTCCTGAGAACCAGATGCTGATGGGGACATAGCCTGCCAGAAGTGTCTCCCTAAGTGAGTAGAGATTAGAAATAGGACCCAGCCAGCCAGCTGGGGGACACCCCCGTGAAGGAAGCTGTACCAACATCTGATCGTAAGCTATGAGCCCAGAATTCCAGTCTGTCTCATCCATCGTGGTATCACCAGTGTCTTGCACCTTCAGAGTAGTTAAACATGTTCAATGTGTGTTTGACTTGGACAAAAAGAATAGCCAAATATAAGAAAAAATATAGACTACCTAGTGTACTAAAATGTGACGTTGTTCATCACAATTTTGGAGGGAAAACAAAAGTTCTATTTAAAGCCTAAAAGAAATACTGTTTCTCTTGAATATGACTTCCTCATGGAGATCTACCATAATTACCACCTTATTTGAAATTGTACTCCCCTCTCGCGTCTTGTCTCATTCCTAAGCCCCTTACCTTCATCGACTTCCTTAAATTCATTTCTGCCTTTCGATTTTCTTACTTGTGTCTGTTCTCACTAAAATGTCATCTCTGCTTTGGGAGTGTATCAGTCCAGAGCGGCTGTGCAGACTAGCACGGACACCTCAGCAGCTTCCTACTCGGGGTTCCTTTCCCTGCAGGAATCGAACAAGACTTTGCTCATCAAAGTCACTCTGAGATCCAAGCTAGTGGGGGCTCAATCTTGACATATGCTACTGTGACTTTAGATACTATGGAGCAAAGGTCACATGAACCACTCCCTGAAGAGACTGAAGGAAAACGGATGGTTCGTCCTTAGGGAAGGATGGCCAACGTGGATGAGGAAGAACCGCAATCTACCCCACCGCAGGGCTCTGCTGTCTGTCCTGCACTCATGTCTCCCAAGCACACAGAACAACAACTAGCATGAGGCAGGTGCTCAGTAATTGGTTTGTTTTCCAATTTTCTTCCAAATTTCCAGTTTTTACAGCGATCAGTGCCAAAGCACACCGTGTTTCATGTCCTCTGGGGCAGCATGTGAGCTTGCTGTGGGAATGCTGCCATGGAAAAGCTATGATGGAAGAGGTTTCATTGTGTTGCAGAACATGCATCCCAAGCTTCATCCAGCCAGGGGGAGAAAAGAAACAGTCACTTCTTTCTGAAAACACAACATATTCTGATAATAGTTTCCATCTTATAAATGAACTAGAAGCCAATTTTTTTTTTTTTTTCTGGGCTTCTCCTCCCTGAAATTCCAAGGACTGCCTCTATGTGTTCAAGAATTCATTTCTAAGCACCAGTTGAAGGCTCTCAGTGAAGTGGACTGGTGGTGAACTCCCACATGGCTGACTCAGCAAGCCCAGCGCCGGCCTCCTCAATCACTTATAGCACTCTCAGGACCCTGACTGTGGGCTCTGGTGCCAGGACAGCCATGATGTCCTGTGTTTTCCTTAGACAGGGTCTGGCCAGCTAATGGGTCTTGCTGACAAGACCTCCCTGTTCTTTGACCACTGCTACAGAAGCTGACCATTCACTTAGTAGATCATGTTCCTTTCAAGTTCATGTTCAGTCAAGAGCACCCCACAGCAAGCGACAGGAATCAGTTCCACCATGTTTGGTGCTCACAGGTGACTTCAGCACACTTGCATACAGTATTTTCTCCGGGACATGCCCCAACACCACAAAGAGGTGGCTGAGAAAACCTGGGGTCTGGCACCAACAAGACAGAAGTGCAAAGATCCAGTTTCTACTTGCCTGAGATGGAAGTCCACATTCAGACTCCCCTTTCCCTTAGAGTGTCTTTCTTCTAGGGTTCTCAATTGTCCTTCTCTGTGATATGGCCTCAGTTAGAGCTATCCAGCCCTCAGACTTGTCCTGATAACTTTTAACCACAAGTGGATGACATCACTGTGAACATCACTCTGACCCTACAAGAGCTCATTGCTCCCAGGTATGTGAAAGAAAATAAGAACATTGGGCTGGAGGTCCACTTACCCTATGCCCTGATAGTTTATAAGCCTCAGGCTCCTGACAAATTTAACATCCTTAAATTGTCACAGCCAAAATGGACCACTCAGTTCAGTCTTTCCAGAACAAAAAGACTCTCCTCCTTAAAGTAAAATGCCAACCTATGAACCCGAAGGCAGAAACTGCTCAAGAAATTTTCAGTTTTCTAGCTTTAAAACTCTGAAGGTCCAGAGCATTACACTTAATTAACTTTATTAATTAGAGCATTTTTAGAATATTTTGACCTGGTCCTCTTTTTGCAAGTCATACCAATGATTTCTAATCTGTTGAGAGTCACAAAATATGGCTTTTGAAAAGCTGTATGTTGAGACGACACAGACCAGGTAATAATTTGGAACACCTTTTTACAGACAGGCTGAGTGACATCAGAAAGTGCACTTAACTACCTGGGCTTTCGATTCCTTTCTTATCAAATAAAAGACGAAAATCGGGATATCTTTGAGGATCTGTCTCTCTCTTTTATTATATAATTCTAGCATTCATTAATCTGTGCTGGCGTGGACCTTGAAACACATGGTCTGAGTGTTGCCATTCTTTTTTAGATGTTTGTTCATGATCTTGTGGGAAGTCTTCTTTGAGTATGGTATTTCAACTGAAGATGATGAGTCTTCCGCAAAGTAACTCTACAATTGCAAAGAAGAAAATGAAAACTCTTGTGATGATATTAGAAGACATGGAAAGACCATTTTCAGTGTCCTATAAGAAGATCTTCCAGTGATATTGGTAATTCAAAGGAATGGGAAAATTACTAGATATGCAATGTGCAGGCCATTTTTATATTACAACAGATAGCTCATCTTTTAATCGATCTGTTTTTGATGAGTTGTGGGCACCACTTGTAGTGACTACAATTGAATTCCAAATGGAGAAGTCTAAGTTAATTAACTAAAGGCTTTGAAAATGTCCGAAAACTATTATTTTCTGGTAATTGTCCCTTGCCAAAAAGAAATACAGAAAAAAATTAGATGTTGAAACTATTGATAAAGTGTGTGCCATTGAATTTTCTCATTAGTGCCTGCATTCCTTTTGAGAAGAAGGAGGGTGGGTGGTCCATTGTTTCCCTCTCTTTTGCCATGAGAAAGAGGTTCATCTATTTTAAAGACTGGATTTAAGGTTTGGTGTATTTAATTCAATTATTGTCAGATATTTGGGGAATACTTTACTTTTATTTAATTTCCCAGGATATAATCATTTATATACAGTTGTAAAAATCCAGGCTTTGATCTATTTCTCATAAGTATTTAAATATGATACAGCTCACAAAGTGAGTTGCCCAAAATTTACACAGCAAAATTATTTATGTGATATGATAATTAAAACAACAGAATTCACAGCAGAGTATAGCAGTCCTAGTTTCCAATAATTAGAGTTAAATTACTAAAAAGGAGCAAATAAATTGAAATAAATTTTAAGCATTTTCAAATTTTAAATATTTTTAATATTTTAAAAAATTAGCCCTTTAATTTGTTTTCCATGTTAATTAAACAGAAAGTGTTTAATTTATATAAACAAAATACAGATGTCCATTAAGAAAATAATGCAGTTTGAAGAGAAAAGTAAATCATATTTTTATATAGTTTTAATAATATTTTAAACAACTTTATGTCTGTTTTATATTTGTTTATTTTATTTGGTTAAATTTAAAAATAAGCACAGTGACAGCAGCTAAATAAATTGTAGATTTTATATTAAAGATTATGGGCTTAAAACATATATTTATATATTTCTCAAAACCTCCAAAATAACAAGAAATATATATTTTAAACCATTAATCTATAAAAACAGAAAGAACCTAGTTTTGAAACCTGGAACACAAGTTTATAAGTTGCAACTGAAATGGCAGAGCCAGGAAGGAAAATAAAAACTGGCCTTGGGAAAAGCTAAAAAGTCATCTAACTTACACTGTAAATGAATACGCCCCACCCCATAAAAACACACAAATTAGTGGGCTCAAGTGCCTTGGGAGTTAAAAGTGAATTTCAGAGATAAAAGTTGAATTTTTTGGAAATGCTCTTAAGAACTTGTTCAAAACCTTTTCCAAATCCCACACAACTAAGAAACTACCGCGTATGGGTGACAGCAAAACAGAGTGTCTCTGGGACGGCTGGAGACAGAAGTGTCACACTGCAAGAAGGACAGCTCATGAATGTTCACATTTGGAATGCCGACCATTTTAAATGATGACAACAATCCTTTTTGTCTTCTTCCTCTCAGATCCCAGAATGTTAAGAGCCAGAACACTAATTTTCTGACAGTAAGTCAAAAGACTCATATCAGAAATTATGACCAGCCCAAGAAGAAAGTCTGGGGGTATCAACTCCTGGTATAACAGCATTAAGGAGCCACAATGACTAACTCCCTAGTGAAGCTGGTAAAAAGCGTACAACACATGCACACACACACACGCACACAACCACTTAATGCCTCTAGAAGTGGTCCTAAGGGCAAATATCTACTCAAGAATGTTTGTGAGATTTTGGTAAAAAAAGATAAGAGACTGTGATATGTGAACAAAGACAGCTTCATTGCTCCTCACTCCCAGCCCCACAAGGCAGAGACTCCACTCCAGAATGCTAGACCCAAAGATACAGGGTTGCCTGCCCTCCCAGTACTCACATGAAGGGTTTTCTTCCTAGGAAGAGCAGGACAGTAGCATCTCTTATCCTGTCCCCACATCCTGTTGTTGAGTCTAAGTCCTGGGAAAGTTTAGTCTTTTCTTTCACACAGTTTCTACTTACGGAATGGAAGCCCTCCCTTGGCCATCAAATACTACAACTACAGGGATCCTGATCACTCTTACCCAAGTTCATCTTGTAATGTACCCACGCCAAGAGAGGCAAGCCAAGAGTACTCCCAGGCTCCTGCATTTAGTTTAAATGATAGCTATTTAATTTAGATACCTGTGATGTACTGAGAGTAAACAAAACAATAAAAATTCTCAAACTCCACCAAATGTCCAATTATATTAATCCAAATTCCACACACTGAAAAAGAAGAAAAAGAGCACCCGTTTTTAAATACAAAGTATATTTATCTGTTTCTACACAGGAATGTTCACCTTCTAAAAGCAGTAACAATAAAATGAGTCATTAAAATGTTAAAAGGCAAACAAATGAACAAAAAAGTCCAAAAGACAAAGCAATCAACAAAGCCAGCCTCAAATAATACAATCATGTTGGAACTATTTGATAGGTACTTTAAAATAACCATAATTAATGTCTTACAGTCTCTAGTGGAAAAGGTGAATAAAATGCAAGATCAGATGAAAAATTTCAGCAGAGATATGAATATTATTAAAAGAAACTGAATGGAAATGTTGGAGAGAAAAACAGTAACATAAAGGAAGAATATCTTTGATAAGATCATAAGTAGACTGTAATGTTATAATTTTTATAGTGTCTTAGGAACTGTAGCAGTATTTTGTCTTGAGGTCTCTCTCTTGAAGACAACCATGAGCCAAGACAGGCGCTCTCTTAAGAGAGCTCTGATGAGAGATTTAGGTTCAGAGTATGTGTCACGTGAGACACAATGAGAAAGTAAAATCAAAATGCATGAAGCAGACAAAATTTATTACTCATGGGTCTCAGAGAGGTAGGAGTACTGACAGGAGGCCAATAGAAAGACTGAGGCTGGCAGACAGCTCAGCCAGTGAGTGAGGAGAGAGAAAATGAGAGAGAGTCAGAGAGAGAGAGGACCTATGGGACTGTGGCTATATTAAGGTCCATGGGTGTTTTCTCTTAGGCTTTCCAGCAAGAGTTGTGAATTGGGTAGTTTAAAGAAAACATTAATGAAGGAGGAAACTAATTTACATAACCCTGGTGTTGAGCATTATGTTTGATCATGGTCAGCAGCTTTGGGGTGTGTTGGGTTTTGTGTCGGTGAGATAAAGAACAAGTAAACAAAGGGAGGGAAGTTTAAACTAGGCCAAAGGTGATGGGGTATGACTGCTTTTCAAGTAACATACATCAGGCCTCAAAATGGATGCTAAGGCAACAACTATGTTAAATAAATTTATGACATCAGTAAAAACGAGAAAAAATAGCCAGTGAACTTGAAATAGATCAATACAATTACCCAAACTCAATTTTAAAGGTTAGAAAGGATAGAAAAAAGTACATAGCATATAAAAATTGCGAGACAATATGGAATGACTCAATAAACGGTTAACTGAAATCTTAAAATAGAACAGATAGATGATCGATAGATGGATGGATAGACAGTCTACACACTATATATGAAGTAGTAAAATATAATTTGAAGATAGAATTTTATTAGTTAAAAAAGTATGTTAACCACCTCAAGGAAACCAGGAAATATATTTTAATAAGGTATAAAAATTAAGTTCTTATAGAAGAAAAACGTAATTATAAATAATTGAAAAAGACAGAAATATAAAAATAAAACAAAGAACATAGAAAATAGAAAACAGTAAGCAAACTAATATATCTCAATACAAATCTATCTATCTATCTATCTATCTATCTATCTATCTATCTATCTATCTGAAAGCACCTAGATTAATGGCAGGCATCAATCTATAGAACCATGAATACCAGAGAACACAAAATAAGATAAACACCAAATTAAAAAAAAACGAACAAATAAATGAACAAAATAATATCCCACCTAGGTACGATACATTCAGAAATATTATATTTTGTGAATATTTTGTTTCTGAAAATAAAGCACAAAGAAAAATTTCTGAAGGCAAAAATGACAAAAGAGACATATTATATAAAGAGGAACAAACAAATCATAGCATACTCCTTAAAAGAAACCATGAAGGCCGGGCGCAGTAGCTCACGCCTGTAATTCCAGCACTTTGGGAGGCCGAGGCGGGCGGATCACGAGGTCAGGAGATCGAGACCACCCTGTCTAACACGGTGAAATCCCGTCTCTACTAAAAATACAAAAAACTAGCCGGGCGAGGTGGCGGCACCTGTAGTCCCAGCTACTCGGAGGCTGAGGCGGGAGAATGGCGTGAACCCGGGAGGTGGAGCTTGCAGTGAGCTGAGATCTGGCCACTGCACTCCAGCCTGGGCGACAGCGCGAGACTCCGTCTCAAAAAAAAAAAAAAAAAAAAAAAAAAAAAAAAAATTGAAACCATGAAATCCAGAAAGTAATTGAGTGATAATTTGCAAGTAGTAAAAGAAAAACAAGTCAACATATAATTCTATACTCAGCAAAAATGTTCCTCAACAATAAAGGAAAATGAAGACTTTCTCAGAATTCAGAAATCGAGATAATGAATTTCCCGCCGATGTACACTGCTAATATATTAAAAGAATGTTTTCAAGAAACGCTATAATACCAGAGTGAACTTTGGATTTATGCAAAGTAATAAAAAGTCATGAAAATGTAATAAACAGAGGTTAATTTTTTGTTATTTTATTATTTTAATGTTTTTCCTACTTTCATTTGTTCTAAAAGGTATTTCGCTATCCAAACTAAATACATAGCTATCATTATGTATTGTGTATTTAAAGCAGATTTAAAACTAAAATATAAGACAATCATAACACAAAAGATGAGAGAAAACTATACAATGAGGCAAGGTCCACACACTAAATATAAAATAGTAAAATACGATTTGAAGGTATAATTTAATTAGTTAAAAATATGTATTATCAACCTCAAGGCAATCATGAGAAACATTTTACAAAAAGATATACAAAATAAGTTAATACAGAAGAAAACAGTAATTATAAAAGATGATCAATTGAATCAAAATAAGACAGAAATATAAAAACAAAACAAGGAACATAGTAAGGTAATATATCTTAATAGAAATATATAAATATTCATTTGTGAATAATTTAAACACAACTAATAGATAATGATTGTCAAATTGGATTAAAAAGCAACACTCATGTGTCTAAAATAAACTTACTTTAAATATAAAGACATAAGCTAAAATTAAAAGTCTGGGAAAAGGCGTACCATGCAAATACTAACCTAATAAATGTAGCTTTAAGTTGACATCAGAACAAGAAATATCAGGAAAAAAATTACCATTGCGTGATTTTAAAAATGTAGACTTTATTATAATCCTGAATGTGTATGCACCTAAAAACAAAGTTTCATGATTCATGAAAAAATTGATTAAAGAAATAGGCAAGGCCGGGTGCAATAGCTCACTCCCGTAATCCCAGCACTTCAGGAGGCTAAGGTCAGCAGATGGCTTGAGCCTAGGAGCTGGTGACTAGCCAGAGCAGCATGATAAAACTCTGTTTCCACAAAAAATCAAAAAGATTAGCCACGCATGGTGGCATGTACCTGTAGTCCCAGCTACCTGGGAGACTGAGGTGGGAGGATTGCTGAGGCCGGCGGTCAAGGCTGCAGTCAGCTGGATTGCACTACTGCACTCCAGCCTGGATGACAGAGTGAGATTCTGTCTCAAAAAAGAAAAAGAAAATAAAAGAAATAGGCAAGCCTTCAATTATAGTTAGAGATTTGAATACTCATCTCTCAATAATTAATAGAACAAATAAAAACTCAGTAAGTATTATAGAAAAGAAAAAAAAAATACTGTCAACAAAATTAACTATGATACTTATAGAACTCACTACCTCAAAATGAATGATGCGCATACTTTCTGAGGATATATGAAGCATTCTCTTGAAGACAACCATAAGCCAAGACAGGCACTCTCTAAGAGAGCTCTGATGAGAGATTTAGGTTCAGAGTGTGTGTCACATGAGACACAATGAGAAAGTAAAATCAAAATGCATGAAGCAGACAAAATTTATTACTCATGGGTCTCAGAGAGGTAGGAGTACTGACAGGAGGCCAATAGAAAGGCTGAGGCTGGCAGACAGCTCAGCCAGTGAGTGAGGAGAGAGAAAATGAGAGAGAGTCAGAGAGAGAGAGGACCTATGGGACTATGGCTGTATGAAGGTCCATGGGTGTTTTCCCTCAGGCTTTCCAGCAAGAGTTGTGAATTGGGTAGTTTAAAGAAAACATTAATGAAGGAGGAAATTGATTTACATAATCTTGGTGTTGAGCATTATGTCTGATCATGGTTAGCAGCTTTTGGGTGTGTTGGGTTTTGGGTCTGCACTCTGTGCAGTGCCATAAAACAAGCCACAGAAAATTTAAAAGTCTAGAAACAATGCAAAGTGTCTTCTTGGATCATTAGAGAATTAAACAAAAAAATTAATAACAAGAGATAGCAAAAAAAATCCCCAAATAGCTGGTAATTAAAGTAAAACATACTCGAATACTTCTAAGTGAAATTTAAATTAAAAAGGAAGTATGCAACAAAATTTTGAAATATTTTGAACTTAACACACTGAACGCAACACACTGAAATGTGTGATACACAGCTAAAGCAGTCCTTAAAGAGAAATGTGTAGCATTAATTGCTTACGTTAGAAACAAAGGCCTCCAATAAGTAATCTTTGCTTCTACTATATGACACTAGAAACAAAAAGTCAAATCAAATCCAAAGCAAGTGGAAAAAAGGAAAGTCTAAAGGTAACTGGAAATTAATAAAAGGAAAACAGAAACACAATAAAAAAGAATGAAAGCAAAAGCTGAATTTGAAATTATGTACAAATTGGGAAAACTAGCCAGATTGACTATGAAATAAAGGTAGATACAAATTACCATTAACAAAAACAAAAGTGGAAACATAACTACAGACACCATAGATATCAAAAGAATAATAAAAAAAATTTTAACAGGGCGAAGGCAAATGACCAAAACTCACTCAAAAAGAAATACATTACTCTGACAGTCCTAAATATTCTAAGGAATTACAAATTATACCTTAGAACATTCCAATAAAGAAAGCCCTAGGCCCAGATTGTTTCACTGTTTAATTCTCTCAAATATTTTAAATCCAAATTTACACAATTTCTATCAGTGTGTAAGAAGGGAGAGAATACTTCCCAAGTGATTTTTTAGATCATAGCAAAACTAAAAGCAAAGACATTATAAGGAAAGATCACTGCAAACCAATAACACTCATAAATGTAGATATGCAAAAATTCAACAAAATATTAGCAATTGAATTCAGCAATATATAAGAATATTAACCATAACCAACTGCATTTATCCCAGGTGTGCAAGGCTTAACTCATATTTTTAAAAAACCAATCAATGAAATTCACCATGGTAAGAGAATACAGCATAAAGGGAAAACAAATGATCATCTCAATTTAGATATGAAAAGCATTTGACAAAATTTATTCTCCTTTAATATTTAAAAAACAAAATCTCAGCAAACAAAAATTAAAAGGAGACTTGCTTAATCTGACAGGCATCTCCAAAAACTATAGTTGACATCACACTCAGGTGAAAGATTGTTTCCTAAGACAACACAAGGCTACTAATCTCACCACTCCTATTCAACAGACTGCAAATCAGGGTCAGTGCCCTAAGGCAAGTAAAAAAAAAAAAGAAACAAATAAATAAAAGGCATATCAATTAGAAAGGGGAAAATAAAACTATTTCTGTTTCTAGATTATAACTGCCTATTTCAAATTCAATGTAATAGCTACAAAAGAAGCTGAAGTTTTTCAAGGATTTAGGAGGCATGGTCAGTATACAAAAAGAAATTGCTAGAGACTAGTAATGAATAATAGAAATTTGAATTTCAAACAACTATTTAAAAGAACTTTAAAAATAAAATAAATATTTGAGGTAAAAAATATCAGCAGTATTTATACTGTAAAATCGGAAACTGCAGAAAAAAAATTTTTTTTTGTTTTGTTTTGTTTTTTGAGACGGAGTCTCGCTCTGTCGCCCAGGCTGGAGTGCAGTGGCGCGATCTCGGCTCACTGCAAGCTCCGCCTCCTGGGTTTACGCCATTCTCCTGCCTCAGCCTCCTGAGTAGCTGGGACTACCGGCGCCCGCCACCGCGCCCGGCTAATTTTTTGTATTTTTAGTAGAGACGTGGTTTCACCGTGGTCTCGATCTCCTGACCTTGTGATCCGCCCGCCTCGGCCTCCCAAAGTGCTGGGATTACAGGCGTGAGCCACCGCGCCCGGCCAAAAAAAAATGTTTTTAACTAAATAAACGGAGCTAGATACTAAGTGTCCATGTATTGAAAGAGTAAATTTTCTTCATTGTCAATTGAGACATAGATTGATCAGCTTCAATGCAGTATCAGGAAATCCTCAGCAGCCTGAGTTGAATATATCAACAAGCAAATTCTAAGATCTCTGTAAATTTAGACAGAACGGAGAGTCCACAAAAAAAGATACAGAAATACTCAATTGATTTTTACAATGTCCAAAGACAGTTCCATGGAGAAGTAATAACTCTTTCAAAAAGTAATGCTGGAAAATTAGAATTTCAGAAGTCCAAAAAACAGAAAGCAAGCAAACAAACAAAGCCTCTTAATTTTTGCCTCATATCAAGGCAATTGTTTAAATGAATTATAAGCCTAAATGTAAAACATAAAACTACAAAATTTTTAGAAAAAAAATACAGCAGAAATATTAGATAACCTTGGGCAAGGGAAAGGGGTTTCAAATATGACTGCATAAGTGCTTGGCATAACTTTTTAAAAAACTTATTAGCTGTTTCTTAACAAAATTTAAAGTGTTAGTTTTGCAAAAGAGGCATAATAGCATGAGTAAACTAGCCACAGACTAAGAAAACATTTGAAAATCACATCTCTAATCTAGAATTTATATCTAAAATCTGTACTGAACTCTCAAAACTCAACAAGAGAAGACCAAACAACCCAATTAAAAAATACTTAACCAAATAAAGTATATTAATTGTAACCAATAATATAAAAAGATGTCCCACATCATTAGTCACTAAGGATATGCAATTCAAAGTCAAAATAAAATATCACTAAGCATTGATTAGAATGTTTAATTTAAAAACAAAAAGCAAAACAAATTAAAACAAAAGAAGCTGCCAAACCAATTCACTGGAAAGGATACAGAGCAACGGAAAATGGAATACATTGCTAATAGTATATGAGAAGTCACTGTACTATTTTGGCAAATTTTTGTTAAATGTATTTCAATATGAACTTTTAAAACAAGGAAAGAAAATTTGCTTAATTAATAGCTGATATGGAAAGGATTGCCATGTTGTAAATTTTAAGGAGTAAAGCCCGGCTAATGATAATAAAACAAATTCAAACAGAAAACCAAACTGCTTCAAAATGATATCCCCTTTAACATAGAAAGAAAGGTCAGAAAAATGTCTTCAGTGCTCAAAAGCAGGATTTTTTTAGTACATTCTTGCTTGCATACAAACTCTCACTCAGGGTAGAGAATACATTGATTGTAGAGGAAACAGTGATAGTCACTTTATGTACGTGTAAATAAAATAGAGTTGAGATTATGAGCCAAAAAAAGCATCTCTTTCAATAGTGTCAGTTTACGTGCTTTTGTTAACTTTATGATTCAAGTCTTTATCCAAAGAGTTGTGTCACAAATAATTCAAGTTCACATGATTTACCAAATATGGTATTAAGGTTTTATAAATCATCATGGCCCAAATGAGATATAATTCAGAGATCTTTATGTTTAATTAAATCTCACAAAATGTTGAATTGTCTAAACTGCTTTAATTCATATATCTCACAAAAATTTACTTTGTCATCTAAAACAATAAGGAAATTTTCCAAAATAGAATGCTTCCACGCAAATATATAAGAAAATTAAATTAATATTCACAATAATTTTCTCTGTGAGTGCTCATTATTTTAAAAAATAGTGTTAATAAAAATATCCTTATTGTTTTCAAATCCACACTCCCGGAAAAAATGAAAGTAAATAAAAATTTAAAAAATAAAATAAATGATTGCTTTTATAAAACTTCCAAGATAGTTCCTAATATTCCGTGCTTTATTTTTGTAATCAAGTTTATAAACACCTAAAAAACAAGAAAAATTTACTATATCAGAAGTTTTTTTTTAAAAAAAAAGAAAAGCACTTAAAATTCAGCTCAACTCTTAAAAATTTAAGTACTGTTGTTGGATCTTCATGTATTATTTAAAAGTACCAGTGAATGCATTTATAAATTATGTTTCTAATGGTATGCTAATGGAACAAAATGAAAAAAACAGTCAAGAATAGTGTTTTTACAAATAACCTTTGGCTGACATCAATTTAGGCATGACTAAATACTAAATACACACAAAGTTAGAGTAATAATGACAAGATGTCACTTTATTTTTAAAAATTCTCACCTGCTTTTCGAAATTAAGAAAAACACAAAAAAATTGCCCTGCAAGTTGCAGATTCCAATGCTTCTTGTTATCAAGAAATTGCAAACCCAGTGGTAAATTTTGAAAATATGTGGTATTAATTATTATGCATTTCCTCACAAACTCCACGCATCTTTTGCATTGCATGTGAGAGAGTGTATATATTGCCTTTGAATCTAACAACATTAGTTCACTCCATTTCTCCCTTTGATGTTACACAGTAACTTTTATTTTTTAATCTTGTTTTAGTTACCAAATGGTAATTTATAGTATAGAAATATCAATGTTTTCTTTTGTATTTTAGAAACAGGTTCTTACTATGTTGCCCAGGCTGGCCTTAAATCCCGGGCTCAAGCAGTCCTCCCATCTCAGCCTCCCAATTTCTCAGCCTCGTAAGTAGCTGGGACTATATGTGTGTACCACTGAGCCCAGCCAATCAGTTTTTGTGTACTCTTTCCAAAATGAATATTTCTATACCATTTTTAACATATGGCACTAACAATGAAAATCATCATTGGATCTCATGCCCACAACATTTTCAAAATCAATCAGGAGATTTAAGTGGAACATAATACATTATGTCTCTTTATATTTACTTTGAGTTTGTTTCCATGAGTAGCTGTGGCATTCACCTACAATAATTTGTACATGCTACAGGATACCAGGATTTGATTCAATACAATTAGAAAATACATAGTAATATACTGACGTGAATGGGTGGCTGAAAGTTGAAATTTAGACAAAAAGAAAGAAGACTAGTAGAGAAGTTAAGAGAACAGATTTAAAAATCAAAAACTCCACGTATGTAATGAATCAAAGTAAAGGAAGTTTTAAAAAGTTGGTCATATTCAACTCAAAAGAAATTTAACTTGAGGTGCATCGCAGAGAACAATTCTTTGGCCTGATTTATTCTGAAGAGACAAAAAATGTGGAACTGAGTCAAAGCCATCACTTTTAATGTAAATCAGTTTCCTTAGAATAGTGCTATTGAGGCATTCTTGTGCTTATACATTCTAAAAGTGAGACTGCATGGTTTTACTTTCACTTTGGATGTAGAAAACTGCAGTAGAACTTTGCTCCCACTCTAACAATGAGTAGCAGCCAGAAAAACTATAAAATTATAACTGTTTCAGCCCATCAGAGAGCCAAAGCAATCAAGTGAACTGAATTCCAGTATGTGACATGCGCCTCAGAGAGTACAGGGGCACATGAATTGTTTCCTCTTTTGGAGCAGGAGAGGAAGTGGTAGCAGCAACCATGATACCAGGCAAGAAAAATGTCTTCAGCAAATGGTTAAAGGAAGAGTGTGCTCCTGAAGGAATCAGCAACCATTCGCCAGCTCCTTTGTGCCTGCAGCTACCACTGGATGCTTATGGGGAAGACTGAAGCCCAGAGCCATCCCAGACACATCCCAGACACACAGATGGTGAGCAGCTACTGCAGGAGACAGGCACCGAACTGTCAACACCGTGAACTCTTCTCTCATAGGAAGCAAATGCCATGTGCTGCTTGGGGACAGCCAGGAAGTGCTGCTGCCATCTAGTCTTAGGCCAAGGCCAGGAGCTTCAGGGGAGGGTGGAAAACCTGCACGTCTCCATCTGTCATTCACAATGTAACACTGATCTACTAATATGAGAGGTGTGGGGAAAACACACTCATGGACACAGCCCTGCTCTGAAACAAAGGAGAGCTCAGCTGACACTAGACAGGAACAAAAAGACACTTGTGTTCAAGAACCCCCACTGACACGCCACAGAGACTGGCACCTTGTCAGGGAGGGAGGATGGCAAGAAATCCCCACCTCTGAAGTTCAGACGCACAAGGCCTGACAATGACTAAGGATGGACCGGAAAATGGTACCCCACCCTTCCCCCAAAAGACTTGCCCCAGAAGCCTCGCACTGAGTAACACACAACAGCAGTCTACTGTGGGGAAATAATTAGGAACAAATAGGCACTCTGAGCATTGAGAGAAAGGCGATTAAGATGTGTCCATTGAATATGCTAAGAAAGAAAAGACAATGTCAGAGATAAAGAATTCCTTTGACAGACATGCCAGAAAGCTAGACACAAAATTGATCTGCCTAGAGGAAGAAAATGGAGGAAGCTGAAGACAGGTCAATAGAAATTTTTCAAATTGAAACTCAGAGAGAAAGAAGGAATAAAATGGAACAAAAATCCAAGAGCCCTGTCAAAAGGTATTATATACGTGTAATTGGAATTTCAAAAGAAGAGAAAGTGGGACAAAAGAAACGTTGAAGATATAGTGACCAAGAAATAGACAAATGAAATGAAAGGAAACCAACCACAGATCCAAAAATCTCAAGTAACCCCTAGCAGGATTAAAGAAAAACTCTAAATTTATCATAATCAGACTATTAGAAATCAAAGAAGAGAAACATTTTGAAAGCATCCACAGATCAAAGAAGAATAAAAAAGAGACAAAGATGAGAAGACATCAGGCTGTCATCAGAACCTATGAAAATCACGAGAGAATAGAGCCACATGTTTAAAGTACCAAATGAAAAACCTGAAAATCTAAATTTATATAACATGTGAAAATATCTTCTAAAAGTTAAAGCACAGAGTTTTCTTTCAGAAAATCAAATCATGAGTGATACTGTGGCCAGCATATCTAAACTAAAAAATATTTTAATGAAGTTCATAAGATGATAATATAACATGGAAATTTGGAAACATAGAAATAAAGAGAAGCAGAAATAAGAAAAATGTGAGCAAATATGATTTTTTTTCTTATTCACAATATCTCTTAAAGAAAACTAAATGTCTAAAGATTAATAACAATGCTTTGCAGGATTTACACTATGTAGAATTCAAATGTATGACAAAAACAAGGAAGTGGGGAGGAAATGAAATTATATATTGGGAAGTTTCTTAGAAATTATGTGAAGAGGTTTTTTTAAATATGTGACTGTGATCATTTAAAAATGTATATAAGCCTGGCCGGGTGCGGTGGTTCACGCCTGTAATCCTAGTACTTTGGGAGGCCCAGGGGGGCGGATCACGAGGTCAAGAGATCCAGACCATCCTGGCTAACACGGTGAAACCCCGTCTCTACTAAAAATACAAAAAATTAGCCAGGCGTGGTGGCGGCGCCTGTAGTCCCAGCTACTGGGGAGGCTGAGGCAGGAGAATGGAGTGAACGCGGGAGGCGGAGCTTGCAGTGAGCCGAGATGGCGCCACTGCACTCCAGCCTAGGCTACAGAGCGAGACTCCGTCTCAAAAAATAATAATAAATAAATAAATAAACATATATATATATATATATATATATATATATATATATAAGCCCTAGAGGTAAACAATTGAAAAATAATAAATCACAAAGTTCTAACAATAAGCCAATAAAATAAAAATGAATAATAAAATATATTTAATTATTTCAAAATGAGGCAGGAGAAAGGACAAAAGGAATAAATTACATTTAGAGAAAATAGAAAATGAATAGCAAGATGGAAGACCAATTCTCAACCATCATGAAGAATTAGATTAATACAAAATGTCTAAATGCCCAATCTAGAAGACAAGATAGTAATATTGGATATAGAAGCTATCCAACTATATTTTTCTATAAGAAATATACTTTACATAGAAAGGTATACGTGAGTTAAAAGTTAAAGAACAGAAAAAGTTACATTGTGCAAATCCTAAGCAAAAGAAATTTGCAGAGGCTCTATTAGTATTAGACAAGCTAAATATCAGAATGAGAAATATTACCAGGGATGAAGAAGGAAATTTTACATGTCCAGACATCAATTTCCCAAGAAGACATAACAATTCTAAATATGAATGCAGCAAAAATTCAAAATTCAAAATATACAAAGTAAAAACTGATAGAACTAAAAAGAGAAACAGAAAAATCTACAATTATAGATGAGAACATCAATCTCCTCAGTAAATGTGAGAGGAATGAAGGAGGCAGCTGACTACATGTGCTATAGACATTACAAGAATAAAGGAATGCTATGTTGAACTCTTTGCCAGTAAACTTAATAATTTTGATGAAATGAACAAATACTTGAAAAACACAAATCATCAAACCTTACTCAGAAAAGAATATAAAACTTTATATCCTGTAAGAAATTAATTTCTTAGTTAAAATCCTCTGACAAGTATCTTGGCCAAGGTTACTTCACTGATTAGTTCTATCAAATATTTAAGAAAGGAATAATACCAACCCTACATAAACTCTTCCAAAAATTAAAAAAAGGAGGAAAAAAATCTTCCTTATAAATTTTAGGGGTCCTTCAATTACCCTAATACTGAAGCAAAAATGTGTTTGCAAAAAAAGTATTGACTAATATGTCTCATGCACGTAAGAATTATCATATTAGGAAATAAAAAGCCATATGTAAAAAGGATAATATACCATGCCCATACTGGATATATGCCATGAATGCAAGTTAATTTCAATATCCAAATGTCAATTAGCATAATAAACCATAACATACAACAAGTTAATCAAGAATTTTTAAAAATCTTCTTAATGGGGGCAGAAAAAGCATTTTGCAAAATTCAACACCAGTTTTTGCAAACTAGGAATGGAGACAACCTCTCCATCCTGAGGAAAGTCTTCTATAAGGAACCAATATCTAACATTATACTTCATGATAAAAGACTGAATATTTTCCACCTAAGAGTGTGAACAAGGCAAGAATGGCTGTCCTCATTACACCAATTTAACATTGTACTAGACTTAGCCAGTGCTTTGTAAAGTAAGAAATATTAAATTATAAGAAATAATGGGTATGCAGTTTGGAAATAAAATAAAAATCTATATATTCTCAGGAAACATGATAATTTATGAAGAACTCCCAAAGGAGTTTCTAGAAACAACCTGCTAAAACTTTTAAGTATGTTTACCAAGGTCACAAAAAACAAATTTAATAAATAAAACTTCACTATATTTCTATATATTAGTAAAGCAATTCTGAAAATAGAAATATAAAACATACCAATTACAATAGCATCAAACCCAGAAATATTTAGGAATATATTTAACAAAATATGCACAAGACTTCTAAACTTTATACAATATTGCTGAGAGAAATTAAAGTAGTAGATAAATTATGAGCTATCCTGTGTTCCAGGGACCAGAAGAACCAAAATTGTTAAGATGTCAACTCGCCTCAAATATATCAATAGATTTAACATAACACTGATCAAAATCACAGCATGTTTTCTTAAAATAGAAAGTAAATGAGGTGACTTCAAAATTTTATATGAAAGATTAAGGAACTAACACAGTCAAAAGCATTTTGAAAAAGAAGAATGAAGGATGGGCATGGTAGCTCATGCCTATAATCCCAACACTTTGGAAACTGAGTCTGGTGGATCACTTAAGGTCAGGAGTTTGAGACCAGCCTGGCCAACATGGTGAAACCCCGTCTCTAATAAAAATACAAAAATTAGCTGGGCGTGGTGGCACACGCCTGTAATCCCAGGTACTAGGGAATCTGAGGCACAAGAATCACTTGAACCCGGGAGGCAGAGGTTGCCGCGAGCCGAGACTGCACCATTGCACTCCAGCCTGGGCAACGGAGCAAGACTGTTTCAAAAAAAGAGAAGAATGAGGTTTGAGGACTTATATTACATGATTTCGAGAATTACTAGAAAGCTACAGTATTAAAAAGAGTGTTGACTAAGAATAGACATATGGAACAATGGAATACAATAGAAGTACCAGGAACGGGCACATCTATACAGGGTCAATTGATTTTTTATAAACATGCCAACTGAATTCAAAGGGAAAATGATAACCTTTTCCACAAATGTTGCAATATGCAAACACTTGCGTTTAGTTGGAAAATTAGATGGTTATATGCAAAAACAAAACATCCTGACCTTTATCTCATACCATACTAAAATTATCTTAAAATGGGTTAGATATTTGAAGTTACAAGATGTAACTACAAATTGTATAAAAGTAAGCATGGGAAGAAATATTTGTGACAATATGGTAAGTAAAGGTTTGTTATGTCATTCATAAGTTGGCTGGCTTCAGAATTTAAAAATACTACTCATCTAAAAATGGTTAAGAAAATGAAACAAACCAGAGACTGGGAAAAAATATTTTCAAAATACATACCTAGCACAGAAGTTTTATCTATTTTACATTTAAAAACTCATAAGTCAACAATAAGACAAACAATCTGATAAAGAAATGGCAAAATATTTGAATTGCTACTTCACCAAAGAAGATATATGAATGGGAATTTGCACATTAAAATATGCTCAACATCTTTAGTTATAAGTGAAACGCCATTAGGATCAGAGGAAGATACCACTACACAGACACTAGAAAGGCTAAAATTAAAATTCTGCGAGTACCACATGTTGGCAGGGATGTGTAGGAATTGGGGATGCAAAATGGTGCAGCTGTTTTTTTAAAAAACAGATTAGCAGATTTTTGTGAAAATCAACATACACTTACCATATGACCCACCAGTTTTATTCCTTGATATAGGATTTCCCAAGGGAAATAAAAACACATTTCCCTACAAAATAATCTACACACAAATATTTGTAGTAGCTTTGTTAACACTGTCCCAAATCTAGAAATAACACAAATGTTCAATAGGTGAACAGATAAGCAAATTGAGTAAATCTGTACAATAAAATACTATCTAGACACTTAAAGTGCTGAACCATTGATATATGCAACAATATGAATGAGTCTCAAGATCACATGAAAGATGCTGGACACAGAAGACAACGTTATGAACATAAATATGATCTTTATGTATATGACATTGGAAAAGGCAAAATTATAAGGGCAGAAAACATCAGTGTTGGCCAGTGACTATTAGTAGTAAGAAGGAATTGACTTCATAAAGGCACAAGATAACTTTTTATAATGATGGAAATGTTCTATTTCTTCATTGTGGGGATGGTCCCATGACTGCATATATTTGTCAGTGATTCCATGACACACTCAAAATTGCTGACCTTTATTGAGTTTAAAGTATATCCCAATAAACATGACTTTAAAATGATGGGACTACAAAAATGTATAAATATTTGAGTATATTTGGAAATTGTTATTTAATGTCCTAAATATATTGTAAAGCTTGATTTTTAAGTTTACCATTAGTCCCCATTAATGTATCTACTCAACTTAGTAACGGAATGAAAAACAAATGATTTTCCATGTAAAGTGACTATCTTTAGCAATTTCTAAAACTTCTTAGGCACTTCTGAAAATAATTATTTAAATTGAGACTAAAAAAACTGCATGAAATCAGACATTGGAGAAAAATTAAAATATCGTTAGAATAATATTTTGCCTTGTACACTTAAAACTAATATAGGAACCCTGATAACCCTATGTTAGAGTGCTGTCTAATCCAGTATTATGGTCATGTCTGTCATGTTTTGTATTTACGCAGAAATGAATATGTATATTAGTCTCAACACTTTAACAAATTGTTTTAAATCTGAAGACTCTATTGTAAAAAGCTTACTTAACAAAAGTCACAAATATGAAATAACCATAAGTAGCAATATTGTGCAATGAGTATTCTTAGTATGGTGACTTTGCTAGAAATGAACAGTGGTAGAATTGAAAGTCCAGTCTCTTGATTCCAGTCATTTTCAATAAGTGACATTGCCTGATACAACCTTAGAAGAGCTGGGCTTGAACTCATGAACTGTTTCATTAGGCCAGTTCCTTAATGTCTTTTGGCTCAAGTTTACTTCTAAGTGGAGATGTTAAGAACTTACCATCCAAGGTTCTTGTGAGTGTTACAGAAAATACATATAAACTGTGTAGCATAACTACTGGCACAAAACAAAACTCCATAAATGATTCATGTTATGAATGAGGACATGCCCCCTATAAGTATAGAATGAAATTGTTCAACAAATTACATGGATTAAAAACAGCATTTGAGAAATAGTTTACAACCAATCTTTGTTTTAAGTGAATAAAAATAATTTTAATCTTTATAAAGAAGTGAATGTTTAATTTGCAGCTGAAAATTAAATTTATAACTGTTTTTAAGACTGAAAGCATTAGTATCATTTTGATGAAGATGATGTAAAGTGACTACATCTATCACTCACTTAATCTTATAAAAAGGACTTAAAGGACAGGTAGGGAGGATATTTACCTGGTATTAAACTCTATGGCATCAAGTTGTTTAAGGCCTGCTTCCATTCTGATTGGTCTGTGCTGGTTTTTAAATGTTATCAGTTTTATTCCTGAAATAGTGTTGATAATTCTAAAGTTTCAGAATGGCCTTCCACTCGCAACAACATAACAAACCTTAGATTCAGGCATTTTTCCCTCCAACCTACTGAAAATTTTGTATATAATTCAATAAAACTCATGTATATCAGTGCTCACAAGAAAGAAAATAAATTCCAGGGGCTAAAACCAAAAGCACTGGAAACTGATATCCACAGTGACAAGCTGTCAATGACACCCTCGTTTGTTATCTAAAGACCTTTGGCTAAAGAGAGGACCATGATCAGAATACTTGACAGCACTGAGACAAGATGCTGGGCTCACTCCAAACAGTGAAATAAAAGAGGTTCTGCTGACCAAAGCCAGGACTCTTCAGTGAAAAAGTAAGTTAGCAAATGTCTTCCCACTGGAAAAGGACTCTACAGTGTACCTTACAAGCCACAGGCATTACATTCAAGTGAGAAGAAAAGAAATATGATGTTTTCTTGAGAAATTATAGCCCTAAACCTCACATCACTGGGCCATGGGGTTCAAATTTACACAAAAATTCAATAAAATCATTTAAAGTGATCACATATTCCTGGCATCTTAAGCACATGGTAGAAGCAAAAGCAAATCTTTTCTAGAGAAAAGTTTCCTCAAGAAAGTCGATGTACACATTCTTCAAATGTACTACAAGCCTGGGTAATCTGGAAGATGTATTCAAAGTTTTTTAAAATTATAAATACATAAAAACTCACCATGAATAAGGGTCAGATGAAACAATGAATAGCCACAGATCTGGATTATAAACTAAATTGGGTTTTAAAATATAAAGAAATACATGAGAACATTAGCAAGATAAATAAGTAATAAGATTCAATAAAAATTAATAAACATACTGATTTGAAAAATGACTGCTTAGAAAATGTTACAATACATAACCCTATTGAAATAAAATCTGTCTTTAAGTTGAACATAAAATTAGAATTGAAAGAATATTAGAGAAACAGAAACAGAACTTGAAAAAGAGACGTAAAAAGAATCCAAGCAATATAAATTTAAAAAGAATTCTATACTAAACCATGGTGTAATGAAACTGCAAGACATCAAAGTCGAAAATCTTAAGAGTAGAAAAAAAATTGAGCCACAGAGAGAAGGAAAGTGATAAGCCACAAAAAGGGTAGTTGGCCTAACAGCAGATTTACCAGCAGAAGCGAAGAAGCCAGAAGATAAGAAATAACACGTCCCAATTACTTAAAGAAAATAACTATAAACATAAAATTGTATACAATACTAAATAATCATTTAAAACCAAGTAAAAATAAATAAATTTTTGAATAAAAACTGCGGGTTTACTCCTAACAGATGGACGTTCAGGAAACTTAAGAGATATGCTTCAAAAAGAAGGAAAATGATATTAGAATAATGATCTGAAATGGGATAAAAAATGAAAAGAAACAAATTAGCAAATAGGTTTTAGAATAAAAATAATTGACTCTTTATAGCAATCATAATATCTGAATTCTGGAATTAAAAGACATATTGGCCTGAAATGTCAGAAAACTTGTGAGATAGATGAGCATAGAGTTACAGTGGTCTAAGTGTTTTGATTGCTTGGGAGGAGAAAGATACAATGATTAATGTTTGATTTTACGTACACATAACAAAAACTTAAGAACAAACACTGATGAAATTGAATTAGCAATGTAATTGTCAAAGATTAGGAGAGAAAACAAAATAAAATGAAGAATAAAATAAAATTAAGGCAGAAAAAAAACAAAAAGAAACACCGGAAAAGTAGCAAAAACTCCACACATAAAATTATAGAAGTTATTTTTAAAAATAGTATTAATGACTATAAATGTAAAAGGAACAAAACACATTTTCTCAACATAGCAAATTTAATACTGAATTAAGGAAAACTTCCATATATGGGAAATACTTTTTAGAATGCTAAATAGCTCGTAGATTGAGATGTAACATTAATAGAAATTTTAAAAATAGAGAGAGAAAGCAATAGTGATAAAAATGATATTAAATTCAAGGTTGGTAAAAGAAAATTTTAGCAGCACTTAAAAAATCCTTAAAATTATACATATATATGTAACATAGATAAATAGCTGTTTTCCTAAATGTTTATATTAGAAAATAAAGAAATAATACATGAGCTAAACATCCAACCCAAAATATTTTTAAAAGAACAACATAACAAAATTTAGTAAATACGCAGTATCTAGCATGATTACTTTTTTTAAAAAGACAAAAGTAATGTCTTTAAAATTTAAGTTGACAGAAGTAATCAATAACATGAGTTATTTTTTAAGCACAAGTAAATAACATCAAAATATTTGTGATAAATTTGAAATTTGATCAATACAGACATATTTCTGAAAAAGATAACAATGAAACTGATATATTAGAAAAATAACACTGACTGTTCCTATAATCCTTAAAGAAATGTATTATCCAAAAGCTCACTCATTGAAAATGCAAACCAACACCGAATTTAGATGGTTTTACAGGTTCTACTCAAATCCCATGAGAAACAAAATATCAATATTACAAAAATTACCCAGGAAAACAGGGGAAAAAGAATACTTTCTAAATAACTTTAAAAATCACGACTAGTTTTAGTACCATAATTGGACAATGGCAGTTAAAAATAATATTACACACAAATTTTATTTTCACATAGATATAAATATTTAAAACAATAATTTCTGGAAAAAATCAGGTGTTAAAAAATATATTACTACCAAATTGAATTCCTGCTCATGTTTAACAAAATGTTGGCAGTATTAGCAACTACAGGGAAACAAAAGAATGAAATGAAAAGTATTGGTATTACAGAGGAAAAAAGAAAATACCATTAGGAGTAGTCAATATGATTGCCTATTGTTCACATACAAAATCCAAACACTTTTGAATTGATTATTTTAGGTTTAAGATTTAAACGCCCAGGAACAGGCTCATGCATGGATGGAAACTCTATATACGACAAAATAGTAGTATTGCAGATCAGTGGGGAGAGGATGGACTATTCAACAAATTATATTGGGATGATTTGTATCAATATGGAAAGAAATAAAAATATATTGACATATTCAAGATATAAAAATCAATTCTGTGCACATTACCAACATAAGCACAAAATTAACTTTTAATGAAAAATACAGAATTACACCTACACATCTTCAGAATAGGGAAAATTTCCTTCAACAAGTAAATAAAAGTGCAAAACGTAACAAATAAGAATGATTATTTTCACCACATCAAAACTAATAATATACATTCACCAAGAAATGCACTCCTCAACAAAATGCAAAACTAAGACAGGAACCAGAAAATGTTTGCAACACATAAAATAGACAATAGCTACTATCTAAAATAGGTAAAGAATTTTTAAAGAAAGAACATTCATAATAATATTGACTGTAATAATAACTGCAAACTACACAAATATTGATCATGAACTGAGTGTAGGACTATATTGTGTTGTATTCATATATTAAAATAGTATGTTGCATTAAAAAGTAATGAACTAGTGCAACACTACATTTTTTTCAACAAAAATCGATCTCATAATCCTAGTATAATAAAAAAATCTAGATTCAAAAGAATACGCACAGTTTATTTGCATGTAATTGAAACATTAAAAATAATACTATATATTCATCAAAGAAACCCACATACATAGTAAGTATAGACAGAAATATGTGAAAATAATAAAGTCTAAATTTAAGGTACTGTTTAACCCAGAACAAACAGAAAGATTTATTGTTGGTAAAGTGCTTCAGTGTTTTCAATTGTATCGGTAATGTTTTATTAGTATGGATAGGGACTATATCATACTTACTACATTGTTTGTACATTAGTATTTTCATACATTAAGATTTTAATTATGTTATATAAATTATAAACACAAAACTTATTTATTTACTCATAGCTACTACTTATTTTGGAGAAATTCTGTCAAAGGGAAAACAAACTATCAGCTTCCAAAAGCCTGGACATTTCTGGTGATACGGAAATCTAGATGATGAACTTGGTCAATGTGGTAACTGCTTTTCTTGTCAGAAGTTTCTTATTTAATCAGTAAGATATTTAAACATTTATATTTGTCATTTTAATTCCCTAATTGCAATATCACCATGTATAAATTTATGCAGTTTTATTTTAATCAAATTGGATTTAAAAAAAACTACAAAGCAATTAAAGTTCAAAAAACCAGAAAATTTAAATGTTATTTCTCCATGGTTCCCAACATAGATTCTGATTCCTTCAGAATTTATCCATATTGATTGTAATTGATGTCTTAAATTTTTTTGTGTTATTTTAAAAAACCAAGAGGAGAATATTAGGGGAACCCACCCCAAATATTTTGGCATAGGTTCTTTCTATTTTCCCTAAGAGTCAGCCAGCTGAGAAATAAAGATATTTGGTATAAAGAGAGGAATTTTACAGCTGGACCACCAGGGGTGACATCACATATTGGTAGGACTGTGATGCCCACCCAAGCCTCAAAACCAGCAAGTTTTTATTACGGGTTTGAAAAGGGGAGGGGTGTAAGCACAGGCAGTAGATACAAAGATCACATGCTTCAAAGGACAAAAAGCAGAACTACTAACAAGGGTCCAACAAAGATCACAAGGCAAAGGGCAAAAGTAGAACTACTGATAAGGGTCGATGTTCAGTGGTGCACATATTGTCTTGATAAACATCTTAAACAACAGAAAACAGGTTTCAAGAGCAGAGATCTGGTCTGACCACAAATTTACCAGGGCAGAGTCTTTCCCCACCCTAGTAAGCCTGAGGGTATTGCAGGAGACAAGGGCGTATCTCAGTCCATATCTCCACTGCATAAGACAGACACTCCCAGAGCGGCTGTTTATAGACCTCCCCCCAGGAATGCATTCCTTTCCCAGGGTGTTAATATAATTTATTCCTTACTAGGAAAAGAATTTAGCAATATCTTCCCTACTTGCACATCCATTTATAGGCTCTCTGCAAGAAGAAAAATATGGCTCTTTTTGCCCAACCCTGCAGGCAGTCAGACCTTATGGTTGTCTTCCCTAAAAATCACTGTTATTCTGTTCTTTTTCAGGGTGCACTGATTTCATATTGTTCAAACACACATGTTTTACAATCAATTTGTACAGTTAACACACTTATCACAGTGGTCCTGAGGTGACGTACATCCCCAGCTTACAAAGATAATAGGATTAAGAGATTAAAGACGATGTAAGAAATTATGAAAGTATTATTTGGGAACTGGTAAATGTCCATATTAAAATGAAATCTTCACAATGTATGTTCCTCTGCTACGGCTCCAGGTGGTCCCTCCATTTGGAGTCCCTGACTTCCCGCAACAGAGAATGCAAATTTATCAACATTAAGGTTGCATAGACTAATTAAAATTCTTCATTTCTTTCTTTTGTCTATTTCCGTATCAATTCAATGAGAGTAACTCATGATGTTCATGCTAATTAGGAACTTTAACTGAAAATTTATAAATATGTGTTTGACAATGAATGATTACTTTGTAAATGCAGTCTGTTTAGTAATCAGTATATTTTATATCAAAAGGTCCAGAAAAGTATATTAACTAAAATTGTGCTTGCTAATAACCGTTTTGAGAATCACTGAACCATCAATCATCATATGCAACTGCATTCTTAATTATGTAATGATCAAAACAATTTAAAAAATATTACCAGCTTCCAGTAAGATCAACTTATAAGTTATTTAAGAATTTTTCTGCCTTTTCACCAGGAAACCATGTATGATAATGAGGGAAAACAATGCAATAATAAACTACAAAATACTTGATTGGCCAAATTAGGGAACAGAAAAAAACAAAAAATTTGAACTATATGAAAATGCTGTATAAAGCTATTAAGACCATCAGGGCTGGGTAAGAACTCATAAAGCAATAAACCAAAGCCGTGATATTGAGTCAGAGAAGAATTTGAAGAAGAGGAAGGGTCTAGTAGAGGAAGATGTCATAAGTTCCCAGAAAATGTACACTCTAAAATAAGAGTGCTCCACTTTATTTAGAACTGCTATGAGTTGGGCTGAGATTGAAAAAAGGTAAAATACTTAGAGACACAAGAAGAAAAGTAATAAAACGTTCAGCATCTCACAGGTGACAGATCTCAAAGGGCGAACAAAAACACTGCTTCTGAAGCAAATGGATCACTCTGGAAGACAGGAGTCACTCTACTTGGTAACAGTGACCAGTGAAAGAATAAGCACACAAGGCTGATTGAGAAGGCTCTGAAATGTGTAAAGGTCTGAAACATGAAATACACAATTATGCACAGAGGTTTCACATCTTTAAAAACAATGGTTTATCTCTATAGCAACTAAGAGGAGAGCACTTGAACTAAAAAATCAACAAAGCTAATCTGCCTCTTCCAACATTGGAATTGCCTACTAATTTCTATAGATCATTTTTTCTAAAATAAATGAAAAGGGTTGTGTGGCATTCATACACGGATATTATAAGAAAATATATGAGAAAAGAGCAATTAGATTTTCCTACAAGTGAGAGTCAGCAAATTCATCTGTAAAACACCTAAATAAAGTAAAAATGAAACAGAAATAACAAGAGATAAAAGGGATCAGTGAGCAAAGCTAAGGAACACATGCAAGCCATAGAAGAAAAAACTACAACACTGAGACAATAAAGAAATACACATGTTAAAAGAGCACATCAACAGATCACAAAAAAATACAATAAATGCACCACCAGAATAGACTGCAGTATAGTATATTGTATATTTACATATATTATTACATATATTATTATATATTATACACTACATGTATATATGTCTTATATAGTATGCTATATTATATAATAGTGTACTAGATTATACTCCCACACAAACCAAAATAAAAAGCTGTACAATCTACAGAACGATAACTTTTCTCAACTTATCAGAAAGCTGATGTAATAGGGTAGCCACCCACATCTAAGGAAAGATATGTACCTCCAGGGAGAAACAGAATACTCACCTATGGAAGAAGGTCTCAATATATGTGGGTAGAAATAATTCAGCTAAAAATTGTATCCAATTGCTTAAGGACTGAGAGTCAGATAAAGCAATTGTATGGAACACTACCGAGCTATAGACCCAAGGAAAGTTGATAGTCCATTGTAGGTTTTTCTCCAACAACCTACTGTGTGCCCATGAGAAGGAGCAGCATCAAAGAGAGGAGAACACTTGTTGTTGAGTCCTGGAAGATGGTGAAGCTGCTGTAGGAGAGAATGAAATGGCACCCAGTTACTTCTCCCATAAGGAACAAAACCTTCTGCCTCTGAAGAAAGGCAACAAGCACCATCAACCAGAGAGTTGATGAAGACTCACAATGATTGGTGGGAGGGTAAAAGTAAATGTTCTCTACTCCTCAGAGAGTTGCAGAAAACCATCCTAGACCCAGGAAATTGAGCTCCCCTACTGCTGGGTCACTTGGAGTAATTGAGAGGAGCTTGCTCACTTGGAAACTCTGCCTCGGAAACCATGACACAGAGCCTAAGATAGTGACTAAACAAGGAAAACAGAATCCCCTTGCCTCTGTCACCCAGGCTACCAAGCACCAAGTAACAAGGAATTTCTACTTTGGGGGAAAAAAAGGAACCTGAAACTAGATCCTCTCTTAGGTCTAGATACAAAGGCAAACTTGGAGTTGTGGTTGAGGAGGAACATTGAGAAAAATGCTCAGGAAAGTTATCCAGAATCCAAGCACAAGGTAATGCTGGAGGAATTTGAAGATAGCAGTATACTGAAGGCAGACATGGAAACAGCTAATTGCAAACCCAGACTGACTTTTAACTAGATTGACTTAATCCTCCCTACCTCATCACTAATAGCATAGCAGAAAATAAGCATGCCCAATTCCAGACATAAATGCTACTTACTACATTGTCATGTACACTATGAACATCAATCAAAAATTATAAAATTAAAAAAGACAAAAAATACTTCCAATAGAAAAAAGCAATCAACAGAATTAGACACAGAAATGATATAGATATTGAAACTATCTGTAAGAGAATACAAAATAACTATGAACAACATGTAACTCTAATAAATTACCACAAAATTGGTAAGAACACAAATGCGTTCTCTTATAGTTCCGCATGTGAGATCCAAAATGTATCTTTCTGGGCTAAAATCAAGGTATTGGCAGGATAATAGTGCTTTCTAGGGGCTCTCAGGGAAGAATAACTGTTCTTGCCTTTTCCAACTTCTAGAGATTGACTTCATTCTTTTGCTCCATGCCTTCTTTGTATCATGGAAGCCAGGAATGACTTGGCTTATAGTGCTCCAACTCTTTTACCTCCCGCTTTCACAATGAAGAACCCTTACACTGGGCCCACCCAGATAATCCAGGATAATCTTCCTATTTTTAATTCAGTGGTTTAGCTGCCTTAATTCCATCTGCAAACTTAATTCCTATTAACGGTATAACATATTTGAAGGCTCCAGAGATTAGGATATGGATATCTTTAGGGGTCATCGTTTTGCCTACCACATAGGAAATAAAAAATATGTTAAGAGAGATGAAGAATGCCTCTAACAACTTCATCAGTCAACATGACACAACTGAGGAATCAGTGAACTTTAAAACTGTTTAATAGAAATTACCGAAACTGAGTGATATAACAGACTTTGGAGACTCAGAAGCAGGGGTATAGGAGGGAGGTAAAGAATAAAAACTACATATTGGGTGCAATGTATAATAGTCAGGTGATAAGTACACTAAAATCTCTGAATTCAGCATTATAGAATTCATGCATGTAACCAAAAACCACTTGTGCCCCCAAAGCTATTGAAATAAAAACAAGAAATTACCCAAATTGAAACACAATGTAAAAAATAAAGTGGTTGGAGACACAGAGCGTCCACAAGCTGTGAAACATCACCCAAAGGTGTAATTTATATGGAATTACAACAATTCTAGAAGGCGAATAGAGAGAACATGGGCCAAAACAAATATTTGAAGAGATAATAGCTGAGAATTTTTCAGATAAAATGAAAATATAAAAGCACGAATTCAAAAAGTTTAGCAAACATCAAGCCAGATAAATACAAAGAAAAAGAAAGAACAACACTGGGATACTTTACATTCAAATTCCTACATTTGCCAAAAGCAGAAAGCATTACAAAAGAATAAAGGTAAGAATTAGAGGAGACTTTTCATCAGAAATTATGCAACCTAGAAGACAATGGTGTGGCATCTTTAAATTACGAAAAGAAAAAAATAATTATTATTCCAAAATTCTACAGTCACAAATTGTATTTTAAAAATTAAGAATAAGGAAAAAATTTTTCAGACAAGCAAAGTCAAAGAAAATTCATCAATTAAACATTCATTACAAGACAAATTAAAGAAATTTCTTGAAGCAGAAGGATAATACCAAAGTTTGATCTACAAAGAGATATTCCCACAAACGATAAAGGTATATATAATTTTTTTCCTTCTTGTAAATAGCTATAAAAAATTATTGGCTGTCAGGCCAGGCACAGTGACCCACACCTATAATTCCAGCACTTTAGGAAGCCAAGACAGGAGGCTCCCTTGAGACAAGAAATTCAAGACCTGTAATCGCTGCACTTTGGGAGACTGAGGCGGGCACATCAGTTGAGGTCAGGAGTTTGAGACCAGCCTGGCCAACATGGTTAAACTCCATCTCTACTAAAAATACAAAAATTATCTGGGCCTGGTGGCACATGCCTGTAATTGCAGCTACTCCGGAGGCTGAGGTGGAAGAATCGCTTGAACCTGGAAGGCAGAGGTGGCAGTGAGCTGAGATTATGCCACTACACACCAGCCTGGGCAACAGAGTAAGACTGTCTCAAAAAAATAAATAAATAAAATCAGCCCAGCATGGTGGTGCATGCCTGTCATTCTAGCTACCTGGGAGGCTGAGGTGAGAGGATTACTTTATCCCGGAAATCTGAGGCTGCAATGAGCTACAGGAGAGGCTTTTAAATCTGTACTCTATTTTTAAGTCTTCTTTCATAGACTATGAGCTCTTCCTCTGTTAATATTTGTATCTCAGCACCTAGTATAGTGTCTGGCTCATAGAACACATCTGATAGATTAATGAGCTGTGAAACTCCAAAATTTAACATCTTCAAGCTTTTCTCCTCATCTTACCATGTGATATGCTCCTTCCAGAGTCCCTCACATTTTACCACATGCTTGTAGATTTTTTCCATATTGAAGAACCATCATTTAGGGCTTGGTTCATAGAGTCATACTCTGTCATTACTCATTATTAAATATTTCCAAGAAGGAGATGACTAATGCAGATAAAATTTGATTTATCTTTCCAGGAATAAAAGGGCATAAGCCATGGCGGAACAATCAACAAAATATTCTTTCAGATAATTCATAACACTAAAAGAAAGCATAAAAAGTGTTTACATTTTGCATTGTAAAATATAACACTAGTGTTGAAAATATCCATTCACAAAGATGATTTATTGAATGAAGCTTTCCATGTAAATTCTGTATCATTATTTACACTAAAGAAGCAGTTACTTGTATAAAAAATTATTGTTAGGGATCTCATTATAGGAAAAAAATATCCTGACTCTGCTGCATCTAAGAACTATAACTCTTGCCGGGAATGTATATTAATCAGAATTCCCATACGTTTTAAACTATTTAAAAAATATTTCTCAGATTGTTTGACTGTCTCAAAAATGTTTGAGAAGCATCGTGAAGCCGTGGAAGGTGCCTTCAAAAGAATGGACCCGAGAACAAGTGAACAGTTTGCAGATCTGTGCTAAGGACCTCGCAGAGATTCGAGTTCACTCGAGTTTATTAGTGGGGACATTTTGAACATTGATTAGTATATGCCTTAGAACACTTCTGTTGAAATAAATAAAACCCTATTAAAGTTCATTTATACCCACATGGGGATTTTATTGTGAGGTTACCCTGTGTCTCTCGGAAACCAAGGAAAGAATGTCTTGCGAGTTCAGGAAAGTAGAAAATGTATGGACTCAGCTATTCTTTCTCCTTATCTCAATTCTACTTCTCTTTGCACCTGCTCCTTTTTCTCTCACTGTTCCCCAGTCTGTGCGGCCATTTGTAACCCTAAGTATACTAAAGACAGCCCGAGTCACATAAAAACACTGCTTTAGGTGTGATTACAGATGTCTGAATGTGGTGTGCAGTTCGCCTCAGTCTTAATGGGCTGCCCCCTCTTGGCAGAAGTCCTGCTAGTGAAGAGGGAGTGATGAGAGGGCAGCCACATTTTACAAAGTGACCCCGGGATAAGTGAGAGGGAAGGCTGACTGTGCTCTATCAACAAACTCTTAGCATACGGCGGCACTACTCCCTAGCAGATGTGGAGCAATCTGTTCTGCAGTGTAATGGATCAGGTTGACCATTCTCCGTGGAAGGGATGAGTGAGAAGAGGTGGCGAAGCCTGCAGAGGTGGTAGAAAGAGCATCCAGGAGGCAGGGGTGTTTCCCTCAACTTCCTTTCCTCTTTTCATTTTCCCCCAAGAACATATCCAAATGAATAGTCCCAGAAAGGATGGCCCTGGAACTCCAAACCATTTATTTATTTTCAAAAGTTTAATCTAGGAGTAGGTACTATGGCACAGTGATCGAAATCAGACAGACCCAACTACAAATGTTTAATTTACCACTTACCGATTATGTGAACAAAGGGCTCAACCTCTATCAGCTCCAGTTTCTGATGTGTACAGTGGGGACTGTCCAGGACGGAATGATATGATCTGTTTAAATCCCCTGCCTAGGGCCTGGTGCATGGCAAATGCTCCCACACAGCTTACTCTAATGAGCACTAGACTAGCAATTTAGGAAAATTGTGGCTTTTATTTCTCTGTGTATTGTTGTGCCCTATTAATTATGGTTTGGAAAATTGCTCACATTTACATTATCCCTAATTATATTAACAACTGAACCTGGATAATTATGCCAATAACTGAATGACCCATTTTGGATGACCTGTTATGTGAATTAGTAAATTGTGTGAACAAGAATGAAGGCATCTACAATTGCTTTGTGTATCTATTCTAAGGAATGGAGATGTTTAAACATTTGCAAGGAGCACTTATAGCCTCAAAGCTGAGTACACTGTGCTCATGTTGGGGTGTGTGCGTGTGTGTGTGTGTGTGTGTGTGTGTGTGTGTTCCTGAGGACAATAGCTGTAGAGGCTTAGTTATTACATTTTAATGACTTGTAAGGTGAGATACAGGAGCTCTGTGAGCATAGTGTTGTGTTCACAGTTGCAAGGGCAAAGGAGAGAAGCTGGAGAGTGTTTTACTTCATTTAATGTGTAAATAATATTTTTTAAAGATTTGATTAAAACAGGAGTCTTCTCCAAACGCAGAGGGCATCACCATGGTTGCCAGCATGGAAAGGAAACTTTTCGTGTATGGAGAAAAAAACTCAAATGATGTCTGTATCTGTAGCTGATGTTACCCCTCTCAAAGTGGAGAAAAGGCATTGCCCTAGAAACTGCATTTCATGGATAAGAAGAAAGTGATTTTAAGGTTTTACGCAAGGAATGAAAGAGCAGTTTGGATTAGCCCAGGGCTGTGAGGCCACGAGGACAGGAAATGTATTCATATCAATGATGGGCACATGACCTTCCAGAAGAAAGCTAATGGCTTAGAATCTGAATTAGAAGAGCTTTCTTCAGTTTGGAGGCTGGACGGTTACTTGAAACAGAGCTTCTGCTTGGACAATTATCTCCCAGATTTCAAAACAGATGTGGAAGGGGTTTCCATTATCAGTGTGGCAAATGCTTTCACAGATGTCTTAGTTTCTACATCCTTTCCCCTAAACCATAGTCATAAAATAATGTCACTTTGAAGTTTCTGTTTGCATCTCAGGAGCTTCCCACACTAATCCCTTAAAATATAGGCAGGGTGACTTACTTGTGTGCATCTCACTCAGGAGATAATGAGCAGAGAAACTGCTGACTTTTAAGCAGAGCCTCCTTGAAAGGTCTTGATTAACTCTTGCTTTATATCAGTTTGTAAAAGGAGGAAAAACAAAGCAGTATTCATTAACTCCTGCCTTGTTTCTTTGAAATTTTGGGTGAATCTATTTTGTATGGACAAACTCAAAGAAAGACCAAATGGAATAGTGCCTTTCATTTTGTTCCCACACTAAGTCCAACTTTTGCTTGCTTTTAGAATAGTGTTATATATCAGGGACTGTTGGTGATGCTTCATATGCCTCTGCCAAAATAAAATGCAAACCAATAAAGGTAACCAGAATATATTGCCCCCAAATATGCCTCTTTGGCATAAGAATTATTTTGAGCTGAAGGCAATTAAGAAGCAGAAACCTCTGGAAAAGCTCTCTGCTCTCCTCCCATTTGCCAAAAACAGGACATAAATTTACAAAGTTATCCTTCTCTACCAGGAAGGACAAGAGTCAATCAGCAGAGATCATTCTAGACCCTTATTAGCCTGGAATCTGCACCAGAAGACTCTATATAACAAGCTTTACTAGCTAGCCCTTATGTTTCATTCCTTTCTCATATATTTGCCTTCTGACAATTTAATACCCCTGGAGACTCAAGGCCTTTTTCCTTTGTCTTGTCCCTTCTCTTTGCTGATCCTTTGCTAAAATATTATATAAGTCCAAGATATAACCAAACATTCAAGTCACTTATCCCCTGTTAACAAACGTTTGTTCTCTTGTCAATTTGTCTTTTGCCAGTCTCATTTCATTTATGGGGCCCCAGCTGGACAACCTAAGACGGATAGAGAAATGGATTATTCCACCCTTATACCTGCTTTTCACTTCTGACATGTTTTCTTCTAAGAATGAATGCAGTTTATAACAATCACTAGGTTAGAGGTTACTTCTCGAGGACACGCTGTTGCGTGAACTATGACTGCTGGTTGTCTACCTGTTGCAGTGAGTAAAGTTTTATTGCCATCTTGTATGGCTCTTTTCACACCACCTTGGTGAAGTTGAATAGTTGCAACAGAAACTACATAGCTCTTTAATGAAATGTTTGCCAACTTCTGCACAGCTGAGATAATTTTTTAAATTTCACATCCTTACATTATTAGAATTTTCAATTAACATTTGAATACCCATTGTGTCTACAGCTTTGTCCATGGAACCCTAAGTCAGATGAGTATCTATTGAGATAAATGACATCAAAACATCTCCTTAATAGCGTTTAGTCAACAGTGCCTCAGCACTTGCTATCACGCTACTTGATGAGTGACCACAGTAACAACATCACTTCACTTTTTAATTACACTCAATTAATTGCAATGATGTCTAATCTAGTACTAAAAAAGCTCAAACCACTATCAGGTAGTGAAAAATATACCTTTTCTTTACTCTTTTTTTCTTAGTACCTTCTGTGAGTAAGTGTGTTATAAGTTTAATTGGTTTAATTATACCAAACAAAATCTATAAGGAATATGGTAAATGCAATTAAAATGTAATCAGTTCATGTAGAACAGATACAATCCGGGTTTCTTCCAGCCAAATAAGCTCATAATAATACACTTGACCTATTCAGGACATAAAAGAATTTCTATATAATGTGGGTGATTATATTCTCAGTTTGATATACATAAATGTGAAAATAGGAAATAGTGTGCTGATTAAATCATTCAATTCAACTTGCCTTTGTAGCTCAGGGAAATCATTAAAAATGGAGCTGGCTGTTGAATAATGGCATATATTTGGCACTCTTAGGGGACTTAAATTTTTTTCACATTATTGCATGCTTTGGTGAAGCTTATTAACTTATCTATGCAGCAAGCAATTTTAAATATATTTCTTTCTAAAAGATTAAATTAAGATTTCACCTGCCTATTTATTTACATACTGATGATCATAGAGTCAAACTATATTTTTGATTTTGCCAATAAGTTGAATGGGGTTATTTGTTAAACTTTAGATTATATAAATCAATGAAGCATGTATCCAAAGTACAAAATATATAATTGGAAAGCACAGTTATAGATTCCTTAGCATTTTTCTAAGCATCAGTTGAGTGAGTATTAGACATCTATTTTAAAAATAGAGGTCACATTAAGGCAGATATCAGAATAGTTGAGATAAAATTATGTTTTGACCTGGGCTAAATTGCTGTTGCTGATTATGATGGTAATGTTTTAAATTATTTCTCTTTATTGAGTTTTACAAAATAATTTATAAAAGTAACATACGAGTGGAAGCAATTAAAAATACAAAGAGATAGGTGAATAGTTTGATTCCTTCTTACTACTAATTCCACCACCATGAGGGGATAGCAGTTTCTTCCACAGCTTTTGCTAAAGCTAGTAATTAAAAGGATCCGTAGACCCCTGAGGTTCCCTGAGACCATCTCCAAAGTACATAAAGTCAAAACTGTTTGTACAACAATATTGAGATATTAGTTGTTGTGCTGACATTTGCAAATGATGATACAAAAGCAATGAGTAAAACAGCTGGGGGCTTAGCACAAATCAAGACAATGTCAGCAATCTGAACGAGCAGTCATTGTATTTTTCATAGCAATTGCAGTGGGGAAAGATGCCAGTTTCACTTAAGAATATCCTCACTGAAGCAATAAAAAGTGTTAATTTTATTAAAATCAACCCTTGGGTACATGTTGTTTTTAATATCCCATTTGATGGAATGTGAAGTACATAAAGGATTTCTGGTACCTACCAAAGTGGGATGGTTGTCTCCAGGAAAATCATGTGTCATTGTTACATTTGCAAACTGCTTCTTTCATTTAATGTCATTTTTACTTGAGAAACTGACAAACTGATTATTTTGACTTAAGAGTTTGGCAGGTATTTTGTCAAAAAAAATAAGTAAAGAGAACCTGTCACATACAGGAAAACAACTGACATTAGTTGCTAATGATAAAATTCAAGGGTTCACGTGAAAAATTCAAATTTTGGAAAAATCATATCCACCATTCTGAGACCAATAACTTCCCATCATTTAAAGACTTTCTTGATAAGGTTGTGGTGATATGAATGAATGTGATCTCTTTGATACTGGATTATGAAATTTGGAAACTTTTAGAAGATCTGCATAACTCAGTAAACCAATAATTTCCAAATTACCATTGCATGATGTTGCCAAATTATCCTCAGGTACGTTGTCCTTTGAAAATGTGAGAGCAATGGGTTTTAATATAACAGAGTATAATAAAAAATATTGACGTGAGAAGGTGATTTAAGAAAAGTTTGAAGAACATATATCATGAAAAGAATTAACAGAGAATTGAGCAAATAGATTTATTTTAAATAAATTATTTTAAAATGTGATGTTCATCATTAAAAAATGACTTCAAGAAAGTAAGATAATGGTATGAGAATGAAAAGCAAACCAGCAGAAATAAGAAAATAGTAGATGCAAGATACATTAAATTATTACAGAAGTAAGAGCTGCTGTAGAAGAAAAAATATATAATGAATGTGTCAAGAATACAGTAAAGTGAGAAGTAGTTGATTTGAAATGGAAATGAACATAAATATAATTTTCAATAAGGTGATTGAACATTAAGAAGACAAGTTTACAAGTAATACATGGAAGTATTGTGAATGTAAAAGTAGGGAACTTTTCTGGTACAGAAAGAGAAAAATCTGTACAAATTTGTATAGTCAGTACTGGGGAGGGAATGACGCAAAAAAAATTCACACCAATATAATCTATAAAAGTTCTGAACGCCATTAATCAAGAATTATATGAATCACTGTACAAAAATGGCTCATAAACAAAGAGATTTGAGAAATTTACATCAACCAAATTATATTTAAAAATAAAAGGCAACATTTAAAAATTCAAAGTATACTGTACCGATGAGCAATTTTGGAGAATATAATCTTGAATATGATATTCAGCCAAAGAAAACATGAAATACAAATTAATAATCTTTTTTTAAGAAATATCATAAAAGGGACTGATACTGAAAATTCAATGCATTAAAAAACAAAACAAAACAAAAAGACTAAACAAAAGCCAGACAGCATTCACGATCAGTGATGAGAGGAAAATGCAGTGTGCACATTTCCTCTTCTTACCCCATTTTAGATCAATACTTATTGAACAAACTGGATTCATGTGGCTACAATAACATGATAACGTCAAGCTTTTAATTTATCACCTTAACTTCTGAGAGCTCTCCCAGAGGCTAATGATCTCTTTCATTTCAGTAAGTTCTTTTAGTCAGTGCCTATTTAGTCTATTATCCACTTTAAATTCAAGTAGAATTACATTTAAAATGTTATTTTAAGAATCATGTATATTATGTGTAATTTTTGTAAAAGTATTTCATCTATCAGGCCTTCAACTGTAAGTAAGCTTAGAGCTATATCTGAAATCAAGTTCACCAGATATTGGCAATTTCATTTTCTGAGTGAAATGATTTAGAAAGATATTTCCTTTTCTTTTTCTATTTTTAACTTAACTCTTCTATGTTGGCTGAGTTATTTTCATAATTGTTTTATTAAAAGTTAATACTCTTTTCAAAAAGAAATTTATTTCCTGGGAAGAAAGCTCTTATAAACTTCTTTATTATTTAGCATGCCTCTATAGAGAAGAAAAACATACATATCTTTAACCATTTCTAGGTTCATGACCTAGACCCCTATAGCAAAAATACAGATTAACGAGAGAAAAGCATAACAAATCTATTTAATAAAAGTTTTATGTGGCAAAGGATCTTTCAGAAATGAAGACGAGGGAAACATCTTATGTCTGTGAACAGTCATGCAGAAGTTTGGTTGACTGCCAAAGAGTAGACTCTGAAAGCAATAAACTTGGGGGGTGGGCTTAGAGGACCAGTTTGTTCAGAGTCTTCTTGGCATCTCTTCTCTGAGTCTTCATTCCTTTCCTCCATGTACAGAGAACGCAAGGGTCTTAGGACCTACTATCCCGGAAGGTAGATCAGATCATTCTTTTATGGCCTGCTTCAGAGGAGAAAGGCCAGAAGGTAACCTCTCTGTTTACGTGATGTTGTCTATTTCCTTCTTAAAATACTCAGAATGCCAAGATGACATATAGTCGCATTTCCTGCACCTCATCACCCCACTCACAGTACATTCTTTTATTGAATTATACTGAAGTTTCACGATATCATTTCCCTGTTTATAACCTCAGTGAAGAAGGGCACTAAGTAGTCAGCATCATCTGGAAGCTTCTTTGTGGGCAGCTTTGCCATTGCAGATTGCTTAATGTTTTAATCATGGCTTTGATAACAACTAACATTTATCAGTATGATATGGTATGACATTATATTTCGCTGGATGTGACTTATTATATGACAGATGTTGTCCTTAACTTTTCAAATAGAGAAACTCATTTAAACTTCACAGAATCCATATAATGTAGGTACTTCCACCATTTCCACACTTGGATGAAGAGTCTCACTACTCTGTTGCCCAGGCTGGAGCACAATGGCACAATCTCACTCACTGCAACTCTGCCTCCTGGGTTCAAGCTATTCTCTAGCCTCAGCCTCCCAAGTAGCTGGGACTACAGGCAACCGCCACCACACCCGGCTAATTTTGTATTTTTAGTAGAAACAGGGTTTTGCCATGCCGGCCAGGCTGGTCTTGAACTCCTGACCTCTAGTAATCCACCCACCTCAGCTTCCCAAAGTGCTGGGATTGCAGGCGTGAACCAATGCACCCAGCCCTGATGGATTTTCAATGTGAAAATAAAATGTAAAACCTGTTCTTGGAGTTATTTCTAAAGAGAACTAACATCAGAATCACCTGAATCATCAGAATTGTCTATTTCAGAAAAATTAAATTCATCAAATGAATATTTGGCCAACAACTGAGAACCATGTTAACATCTTGCATAGGAATGCCACGTTTTCTAGGATTTAACATTTTCGGCAATCAGGAATGACTATATTTTGTAAATGGAAGTACTACTACTAAAACCAGAATGGTGTAAATAGAATGATATCTTTTGTTTCCAAAGTCAACATACTAAAGCAACACAAAAATAATAATAAAAGCAAGATATTTCGTGGCAAAGTTATCTTGGGGTAAATGTGGCAGCTGCAAGCACTGCCAGCAAGTATTCTCGCAGCAGACAGGAAAAGGGTTAATATCACCATTGATTGCTGTAGATGCTATGTTGGTTCCCTGCCTGAATTTCTCTCATAGGGCCAAGACCCATCTTCCAGCTGCTGTTGGCATTTTCTGCTAATGGCTCACAGCTGTAACCCCTATCCTGAGAATTGCCCTTAACTGATGGGATCTGCTTCTCCCAGGAAGTGATATGCCCCATCCTTGGATAGGTGGTTGCCCATAGTCAATAGCTGAGTGGTACAGGGGTACAAATGTGTGCTGGGATGACCAATTATCCCAGCTTTCCCAGGACTGGAAAGTTTTCTGCAACATGGAAATTTCAGGGTTAATACCCAGAAAGGACTGGGAAAACCAGGATGGTTGGCCACCCTACCTTCGGCTGCATGGAGAACAATCCTGAACTGAGATTTATATTCATAGCTCACTCCTCGATCAGACCAATGACAAGCTTGACCTAAGAGCACAACCTTACTCAGCTTTTTCCCTCTTTCCGATCCTGCTTCACGCCCACCCTTAAAGATTCCCTCAGTAAAGCATGTGCACTTGAATCCCTGTCTCTAGTTCTATTTCTAGGTAACTCAACCTAAGACATTGAAAAATTAGATATGGAGGGAGAAGAAAAAGGAAACATACTGATTAACTTGTTTTTCTGTCCTAGCAAACTGGGTTATGGGAGCACCTTTGAATAGGATGGAGGGGAGCCATGTTCGGAGGTACCATTGACTCATTCAAGAAGAATAAAACTATGAGAATTCTATCAGGCGAGTCCAGAGTCACTGGGACGACTGGAAAATCAGGTTTATGGCCATCCAGCCAGACATAATGCCCAGACACACCAAAGGGTTGGTCTGATGAGGACATATTGCCAATACTGGCAAGCAGCTTGTAACACTCATATATTTAGATGTTCATGTATGCTGCACCTAGCATCACCAACGTTACCTTCCAAGACAATTAATATTGATTCATCATCCACTCCTTGTAGGGAAAGTTGGTCAGAGCTATACCAACTCTGTCTTTAAAGTTTGAGGTAAGTTCATCCACTTGACAGACTCTAAGCTATGTAGTCATACCTTAGTTGCAAGGGAAGCTGAAAGAACAGGGTCACAATAAAGAAGGTGGGAAATTCTTCAAACAGGAAAGTGATTATAGTAACACAATAAGATAGCAAATAGCAATTACAGAAGAGGAGGTACAGTTTGGGCTGAGAATAAATAAAAAATACCACCACGGTCATGCAGTGGTAAGGTGAAGTAGAAAATAGGTGTTCTATTTGGATCATGTTGATGAAGGGTTAGGAATAGATGGTCTCCAGAGAAGGCTGATTCCTCCCATTCTTGCATATGCCTGCTACTTCCATCAATGAAGTCCACTTCTTGTCTTAGACTAACCTGTTGACTAGTTTTGATCCATGTAAAGTGATTAGTCCATAAGAGTCCTGGAAACATATTTGGTTTTTTTTGGAAACCAGCCACCATGGTATAAAGCTGAGGCTAGACAACTGAAAAGTGAGACCACTTGGAAAGGAGAAAAGCAACATGGAAGAGAATCAGGGTTCCCCAGCCAACAGTCCGTGCCACAACCCAGACACCTAGGGAGGTTCTTTTTAATGCTCCAGCCCAAACCAAGCTTCCAGCCACTACAGCGGCCTCAAACAACCACTATACTGATTCACCCACAGAATCATGAGAAATAATAAAATATTATTGTTTTAAGCCACTAAGCTTTGAGACAATTTATTTTATGCTAATAGATACCTGAAACAAAAATTGCTACCAGAAATGGGGTATTTCCATAACAAAATTTTAAGACAAGTGACACTGGCCTTGGGACAGGGAACAAGGTAGGTCAGATAGTTTGTATCTTCCAACTTTATACTTGTTTATTTGCTTTTTCAAAGTAGTTTTTGCCATTCTAGTTTATTGGTATTTCTATAAAAACTTTAGAATCTCCTTGTGCATTTCTACAAAATTTTCTGTGGATATTTGATTGAAATTGCATAGCATCTATAGCTCAAACTGGAAAAAAAAAATGGCATCCTAACAATATTGTCTCCTGACATAAGGAAAAAGAAAACACAAACACACACACACATACACACACTATTTTTTGGTGTGTTTTATAATTTTTTCCAATAATATAGTTTCCAGTGTATACATTCCTTTAAAACTTTTGTCAGATTTATTCCTAAAGTAGTTCATATTTTTTCATGCTATTATAAATGGCATTTTAAATTTTTTACCAAGTTTGTATTGCTAGTATAAAGAAATAGAATTAGTTTCAGTATATTAATCTTGTTTATTGCAATTTTGCTAAAATCACTTATTAGTTCCAGATTTTTATAGGTTTTTTTTCAGTTTATCTAGATGTCACATAAATAAAATTGTACATAAATAAATAGGATTTTACTTCTTTCTCTCATTTTTGGTAACATTGGATAGAATTGGTCACACTGTTTTTCCTTTTTTTTTTTTTTAATTTTTCTTTCATGGTCATGTTGGCTAGAACTGCCAGTATAGGTTGACTAGAAATGGCAAGAACAGACATGCTTATCTTGTTCCTGTCTTAAGGGGTATAATAGTTTGCTAGGACCACCATAACAAAATACCACAAACTGGGTAGCATAAACAACAGAAACTTATTTCTCACAGTTTTGGAGGCCAAAAGTCCAAGCTAGAGGCTTGATTTCCCCTGAGGCCTCTTGCCTCAGTGTGCAGACAGCCACCTTCTCATTGCATTCTCATATGGTCTTTTCTTTGTCTGCATGCATCCCTGGTGTCCCTTCCATGTCCTAATCTCCTCGTCTTATAAGGACGCCAGTCCAGCTGGATTAGGGCACACCTTAACAGCCTCTTTTTAACTTGATTACCTCTTTAAAGCCCCTACGTCAAAATACAGCCACATTTTGAGCTACTGGGGATTAGAGCGGGAGAACACAGTTCAGTCCATAACAGAAGAAAAGCTTTCGCTCCTTTAATATTAAATAGAATGCTATAGATGCCTTCTATCCGTTCGAGTAAATTCTCTTTTATTTTTATTTAAGAATGTTTATCAGCAATGGATGTTTGATTTGGAAAAAAGTATTTTCTCCATCTATTGTAGGAATCATGATTTTTCTGTTACAGTTTATTAATATGGTGATAATGGCAGGATTTGATTATGTTCCCCAAGATTCCCCCTGCCTTCCCAGGATATAGGCCCTGCATAATCTGTAGAACTGGGAATATGGTGAGTGTGATGGATTTTACTGCCCTGATTTTTACATGGCACTTTTGACTTTAAGAAAGAGAGGGCTCGGGCCGGGCACAGTGGCTCACGCCTGTAATCCCAGCACTTTGGGAGGCCGAGACGGGCAGATCACGAGGTCAGGAGATCAAGACCATCCTGGCTAACAGGGTGAAACCCCGTCTCTACTACAAAAAAAAAAAAATACAAAAAATTAGCCAGGCGTGGTAGCGGGCGCCTGTAGTCCCAGCTACTTGAGAGGCTGAGGCAGGAGAATGGCGTGAACCCGGGAGGCGGAGCTTACAGTGAGCCGCGATTGTGCCACTGAACTCCAGCCTGGGCGACAGAACGAGACTCCGTCTCAGAAAAAAAAAGGAAAGAGAGGGCTGGGCATCTGGGCATGGTGACTCATGCCTGTAATCCCAGCACTTTGGGAGGCCAAGGTGGGCCAATCAAGAGGTCAGGGGATCGAGACCATCCTGGCCAACATGGTGAAACCCCGTCTCTACTAAAATTACAAAAATTAGCTGGGCATTGTTGTACAGGCCTGTAATCCCAGCTACTTGGGAGGCTGAAGCAGCAGAATCGCTTGAACCTGGGAAGGGGAGGTTGCAGTGAGCCAAGATCACACCACTGCTATCCAGCCTGGTGACAGAGTGAGACTCCATCTCACACACACACAAAAAAGAGAGATTATCACATGAGCTCATTAAAAGCAGAGAGTTTCTTCCAACTAATTGCAGAAGAGCAAATCAGAGATTTGAAGCATGAGAAGGATTTCATGCACTGTTGCTGGCTCGAAGATAGAAGGAGCCACATATTAAGAAGTATGAATCACCTCTAGAAGCTGATGGTAGCCCCCCAATTGACAGCCACAATAAAATGGGGACCTCTGACCTACAGCCACAACACACTGAATTCTGCCGATGAAAATGAACATGAAAGCAGATTTTTCCCCAGACCCTCCAAAAAAAACACTCAAACCACCCAACACCTTTATTTCATCCTTGTAATATACCGACCAAGGGACTCAGCTACATCACACTGAACTTCTGACCTACAGAATATATACTAATAAATGGGTGTTGCTTTAAATGGCTAAATGTGTGGTAATGTGTTATGCAACATTAGAAAACTGATACATATGGTGAAATTAAATTGGTTGATTTTGGAATGGTAAAGTATCCTTGCATTCTGGAATGAATCCCACTTGGTGATAATATGTCATTCTTTCTAAATATTGCATGACTTAATTCACCAAAATGCTGTTCAAACGTTTACATCATATGTTCATAAGAAAGACGGGTCTATATTTTTCTTCTTTTGTAATATTTTTGTCCTAGTTTTCATATTAGGACACTGCAGGTTGCATAGAATAAGTTGGAAATATTCTTTCCTCATCAATTTTCTGGAAAAATGTATGCAGATTTGGTATTATTTCTTCTTTAAATATTTGATTGAATTTACCCATGAAGCCATCTGTGCCTGTAAGTTTCCTTGGGAAAATGGTTTTAACTACAGATTTAATTTCTTCAATCTATATAGCTATCTGAACAATTTATTTCTTAAGGGGTGAAATTGGGTAATGTATGTACTTGAAGAAATTTATTACATCCAAATTTTCAAATTTATTGAAATAAATGTGTTTATGATATTTTACTATCCATTTAGTATTTTTAGAATCTCTCTTATTCCTGGTATTGGCAATTTGTGTCTTCTCTTTTTTTTCTGGTGACCACTCTGGCTAGAGGTTTATCAATTGTATTGATTTTCTCAAAGAACCACCTTTAGGTTTCATTGATTTTCTCTATTATGTTTCTGTTTGGTATTTCATTTATCATTGCTGTTATCTTTATTACTTCCTTTCCTCTGCTTATGTTGTATTTAATCTGCCCTTTTTTCTAGTTTTTGAGAGTGGGAGCTGAAGTTATTGATCTGACACTGCTTTTTTTCTAATATAGTTATCTCATGCTATAACTTTTAGCATAAGCCCAGCTTTACTGGAATGCCACAAATTTTCTTATACCATGTTTATATTTTCATTCAATATAAACTATTTTTTATTTCCTTTTTGATTTCTTCTTAGATCATAAGTCATTTAAAAGTGTATTTTTTAATTTCCAAATATTTGATCATTTTTGAGAGATTCCTTGGTGATTTATTTCTAATTTAACTCCATTGCAGTCAGAGAAAATAATCTGTATCACTTGAATTCTTTTAAATTGTATTGTAATCTGATTTATGGCCAAGAATATTATATATCTTGGTGAACAAGCACTTGAAAAAAAATGTGTATTCTACTGTTTTTCAGTTGAGTTCTATAAATATTAATTATCAATTATTAGGTTGATAGTATTGTTCATTTCTTCTGTATTCTTTCTGATGTTTTGTCTACATGTTCTATCAATTATTGAGAGATATACTGCAGTCCCTAAATAGAATCATCAATTTGAACTTTTCCCTCACAGTTCTACCATATTTTTCTTCATGTATTTTGAAGATGCAAAAGTAGATTAAATAGAGGCTAAGAAGTTTCGGATTGTTACATATTCTTAATGAATTGATCCTTGTATCATTTTGAAATACTTCTTTCTCATTGGTAATTTTTTGTTATTAAATATTTTTCTGGTGTTAATGTCATCTCTCAAGTTTTACTTTGCTTAGTGATAGTATTACCATGATTTTTTTTTTTTTTTTTGTCTTTTATGTGTAACTTTGTGGCTCAAATTTTGAAATTTTTACCACTATTAATTCTTTAAATAATTTTTCTGTCTCCTTTCCCTTTGAAGAGTCAAATTTCACTTACATATTTTCTTCAAAATTGTCCCACAGCTCACTGATGCTTTGCATATATTTTGAAAATTATTTTTCATCTAATCTCCAGTTAATCTCATTCAGTGTGTTTTTCACCTTACACATTGTAGTTTTTATTTCTGGAGCTTCAATTTTGATCTTTGTATCTACTATGTCTTTGTATCTTTGTATCTTTGTATCTACTATGTCTCTAGCTTTTTGAACATATGAAATATAACTCTAAGAATTGTTTTCTTCTTTTGGATCTTGCCTTTAAGATTTGTTTAGTAAGATCAGAGCAAAGTTTAGTCTAGGGCTAGTCACATCCCTCTTCTAACACAAGACCCTAGCACTTTATTCAAGCCATGTAAATGATGAATTTTCCATGGCAGGTGGAAAGAGGCACTATTCCCAGCCTTGTGTAGGCACCAGTTACTATTCCCGCTAATCCTTTTACAGATTTTTATTGGGCCTTGAGCAGTTTTATCCCACACATGTGCTGATTCCTTCTCTGTACAACCCTTTTCTTTCCTGTATCTTGTTCTGAAAACTCTAGCCTTCTTGGTCTCTCTGGATCTTGGTTCCCTCTCCTTGATGTAGGAAGTTTACTGGGTTCTGTGTGGGCTCCCTTCCCTGCATTATGCCATAGAAATTTTTGTAATCTGGGGCAAGTATAGAGCTTTCTTTAGTGGACTTTAAATAATGTCATTAGCTCCACAGGCTACCAGGTCCACATCTAAATGGAAGAAAGAATTTCAGAAAAAGTTTCAAGTCAGTTTCCTCTACTCTTTCCACAGTAATCCCATTCCAAGTTCCTAACAACTCACATGATAAATGTAAGGAGACAGCAGTAAGTGAACAAGTAGATTTCAGTTGACATACTTTTAACAGGAAAGATTTGAGCCCTAGTTCTTTGTCTGAATTCCTTATAATGCCATTTTAATTCCAAGTGGCCCATAGAGAGCTCTGCATTCTCCATATCAAACCTTTAAAATCTTAAATTTATACAGCAGATGGGAAAACAGGAATTCTTCATCAATTCCACCTGCGTCTTGTTTACAAAGGAGCCATACTTATGACTAAGGGACCATTTCTTTTTTTTTTTTTTTTTTTTTTTGACGGAGTCTCACTTTGTCGCCCAGGCTGGAGTGCAGTGGCCAGATCTCAGCTCACTGCAAGCTCCGCCTCCCAGGTTTACGCCATTCTCCTGCCTCAGCCTCCCAAGTAGCTGGGACTACAGGAGCCCGCCACCTCACCCGGCTAGTTTTTTGTATTTTTTAGTAGAGACGGGGTTTCACCGTGTAGGCCGGGATGGTCTCGATCTCCTGACCTCGTGATCCGCCCGTCTCGGCCTCCCAAAGTGCTGGGATTACAGGCTTGAGCCACCGCGCCCGGCCGACTAAGGGACCATTTCTTAGGGATTTAACAGAGATGTTGTAAGTGAATTTCCAGGAAATGAAAGTAAAGTAAAAACAGCACAAAGCAGATGTCTGGCCATTCAAAGCCATTCTGCCTTAATTGTCAACAGTGAGAAAGGTTGTATGCGTTTTTAGATTTTCTATAATGACTATCAAGTATAACTGTTCTTCAAATAATGCCTAAGAGAAATGCATAGAAACAATCAATATTTATTCTGCATTTGTTGCTTAACTGAGTAAATAACTTTGATTGGGAGCGGTTCAAGTCATATCTGTCTTATAAAAACCATGATGTTGCCCAGTTTTCTAGATACAATTTGTATAGAGTAAGAAAACAAAATGTTGTCTTTAACTAAATGTGTAGAAAAAACTAAACTTTCCCTTGTTGCAAGGATTATAAAATCATGGGAGACATTATCAAGGTTGGTGGTGCAATTGCTTTTCCTAGAGCGCACATTGAAAATAGTCACCCAAGTACTCTGAACAATTAAGGTGCAGGTGCAGCCACACCTGCAGAGAAGAGTGAATACAGGGATCCTAAAGAGAGTGTCCTTAAAGGGGCAGCAGTAGGTCTTTGATGTTGAACTGAACTTTCCTACTACTGGTGTGCCTTATACAAAAAAGAAAACCCATTTGAATAATTCAAGAGGAATCAATACATCTACAGCTAATGAACAAAGGAAGATCTGAATGACTAAGCCAACTTTTGGTTACAAACAAGAGAGAAAATAAGGCACAGCCAGTCTATTGGAAAGTATAATCTACAGTAGAAAGACCACTTGCTGAACCAAAAAAGACCCTGATAATTGCTCATACAAGTATATTTTCAGCAAGGGCTCTTAAGTAAAGCAAAGGAACAACTTGCAGGTGACAATGTGTTAAAGGATGACTCAACACTGTCCTTTAAAATACAGCAGCAGTAGTTTACTACATTTAAAATCCACAGGTAGCCTGGTACAACTTGAATGTCCAATGAAACTGCATTTTCAGTTAGGAAAAAAACATTTACAATGCAAAGGAGACTTCTCTGGTGACCCAGAGGAGCTGCCAGTGTTCCCTGGATTAGGGCAATTAACCAAAATAGCATTGCTAAATTTGCTACATATTTTAACTAAGTTAGAAAGTAGAATACAAATTTTGGCTTAATGGAGTTAGGGGGCAGACTGTGTATGTGAACAAGTTCAATTGTATCACTTATCCTCTATAGAAAGCATTATCAGTGAGGGAGGTATAAAATAATTGAGGGACAAGCTTATGAGGCTCTGATATAAGCTATGTTGGGTTTCAGGCTGGTGGACTTTCCCAGAGACTAATGTTTCATGCCAAAGTGCTCCAGGCAGTTTGGAATGAAAGGGGTATTTTAGAAATAAAACACAATTATCACAGTATGAGATGCTTAACTGAGACAAAATTATCTTTTTCTATCAAATGTTTCCAACTTGAACTCAACAACTGGTTTGAAATTTTAAATTTTAAAAGCTGTTTTTCATGGTCAGTACAATCATAAAATTGGAATATTGGAAGAAGAAAAAACACAGACACCATTTATTTCAAGAATTCATTTTATGGATGGAGAAACCAAAGCACTGAAGGTTTAATAAGCTCTCACAAGAAGACACAACTGTTAGTGCTGAATACACTTTTTGGCTGGTGCTGGCTGCTGAGCCACAACCACCTACCTGATGAGGTTAAGGGGAGAGGTGCAGTGGTGTGTGAGGACATTACAGTAGAGGTACTTCTATTAGGAGAATTTGGAGGTCTAGATCTGTGTACAAACACAATCTCTAGTTGGCTCATTAGGGAACTCTTGGTTCTAAAGGCCAAACCTTTAATGTCCTAATGGACTTGCCTGAAATAATATAAAGTCCCCAAACCTGTGTTCAGGTAATATTCTAGGACAGAGTTTGGCAAACTTTTTCTGAAAGGGCCTGATAGGAAGGATGTTAGCTACTATGGGCCACATCATCTCATTGATAATTACTCGACTGACATTACAACAGGTAAGGAGCCACAGACAAAGCCTAAACAGATGAGCATGGCTGTGCTTCCACAGAATTTTGTGGATGGACTCTGAAATTTGAATTTTATATCATTTTCATGTGTGATACATTATTCACCATTTAATTTTGTGTTAACCATTAGCAAATGCAAAAATCATGCTTAGCTTGTGGGCTATACAAAGATAGACAGAAGTCAGAATTTGGGCCAAAGGCTGTAGTTTGCTGACCCCTACTCCAGGAGTTAGTGGCAGGCATGTTGAAAAAAACCAAGAAGGATGATGATTCAAAATCAGATTAGAAGAGAGCCTAAAAAGAACACTCTCACGCACTGGACATAGCCTTCAGTGTCTTTCAGGAAGCTAGGGTCTGGAGGAGAGATGAAGCAAAAGTAGTCCCGTATTCCCTTGGAAGGATTTTTATGCTCTACAAGTAGAGTGGCAAACACTAAGCAGAACGCTCATTGTGGCTCTTTCCCAGGAACAAAACCTGGAAGGCCCTTCCTGGAAGCATCCAAACAACTGTTTCTGATACAGAACAGCTGAGCTCCTGGCTCAACCCCACCCTTCAGCCTGGAACCATAGCCCTAAGTGAAAAGAACTGACCCCATTTTTCCATCCAAATGTGGCCTTTCTGGCCTGCCACACCCCTATCCTGTGCCCATAAAAAGACTTCAGCTGGCAAAGTAACACAAGCAGCTGAGCATTGGGGATAAAAGCATCTGAGTGTCAGGAATACAAGGAGCTGAGTGGTGGGAACAGAAGAAGCTGAGCGTCAGAGACAATGGATAGATGCGGCCAACTTTAGATGGTGCAGCTTTGGGGAAAGATCACCTTCCCACACCATCCCCTTTCCAACTCCCTTCTCACTGAGAACCACTTCCACTGCCCAATAAAATCCTCTGCATACATTACACTTCAATCCGTTCATGTGACCTGATTCTTCCTGGACACTAGACAAGAACCCAGGTGCCAAGAGGGCGGGGGCTTGGACCCTGCTGCAGGACCCACAAAGAGCCTGCTTCCACCAGAGAGGAGTGACCAACTGGTTCCAGAATTCATTTCCTCCAGTTCACATACTTGCTTACTCGCATGCTCCCTCTTACAAGGAGAGGCCAGCAGTGGGCTGAGTGAAACGAGTCACTCCAGTTCCTGCCCACAAAAGGGGTTAAGGTCAAGGAAACAATCCCGTCTCATCTCCAAAAGACTGTGGCATTACCAACTGGGAGCCAGGAGCAGGGAAATAACTGGTTGATTAGGTTTTCTTGCCTTTTCCATATCAAGATGGAGAAGGGGTGCAAGGTGAAATTTAGAACTATGCTGGTGGGAATAGAGACTGAGTGAAGAAGGAAACAATTTTGAATCTGCAAAACATCCAGCTCTGGGAGGCAGACGGATGTCCACGTTGATTTTCAGGCTAGGAGCTTGGAGAGATGTTAGAACATTCCCAGTGGAATTGATACAATCTTGCAATTATACCTCATGAGATAAAATACATTTATATGCAATTAAAAAGAAGAGATTAATTAGTGCAAGCTCTTAATATTTAAGAGTTCTGACTCCTTTTGAGTTAGAAATTTTATGATTCGCCATATGAGAGATTGGGGGGAGTGAAAACGGGGAGGCAGCTGTTACAAAATGCTGAATTAAATGTTCTCAATTCAATTTCCTTCCTAACTCGAAAATTTCTGAAGTGCTACACAATCTAATAGGACTTTTAACCATCTTTGGTTTTGTCAGAAAAAGCTCTTCTTTTCTCCTTTTTAACTAGATGGCAGGGACCAATTAAATTAATGAGGCTCACAAAAGTATTTCCCTTGGCAAATGGCAGGCTGTATTAATGTTTGCACAGTGCAGTTTTTGAGCTGTAAGCCTCTGTGTTAAATGCCTATGTTTCACAAGATACCTCCATATGCTATTGAGTTCTGCCAAATTATATATAATAAGAATCAGGTTTATTTCTTATTGGTACAAATAATTTAGACATATATGGAGAATATAGATTATCAACAATATGAGAAACATGAGTAGCTTCTTCATGTAACTTACATTATTTAGGCGAATTGGTTATTTAATAGTGGCAAATAAAATTTCTCAAATGATCATACAAATCTAAAAGATGGTTAAGCAAGTCTGTTAATATTGTTTTAATACTTTTACACTTTGTGATCTAATTAAACATTTATTAAATTATCTCTAATATTGTATTTAAGCATACAGTAGATTAAAGAATATATGTGTGTGTGTGTGTGTGTGTGTATATATATATATATATATATATTTCAGTGTAATAGCAAAGACTCAAAGATGTGAAAGAAGCCTTCATTGTTTTGCTGGAGAAGCCTTCATTGTTTTGCCGGAGAAAGTGGATAATAAATATAGCTCCCATTTTCCCCATTTTGGAATCTCTTCAAAATAGCACAACATTCTTGCCATATATAAGCACAACATATGAACAATGTATTTTTAAAGGACTGGTCAAAAAGCTGTAGTTCTTTTAGCTAAGCTATTTAATAATATTATTTAAACTGTAGATTTTTCTTAAACCAGTCTGCAATGTCTTTAAATGTTCATGCAACTTGGAAAATAAAAAGTCAACATATAAATCCCTTGGCTTGTTTCAATACATCCTGTTTTTACACATATCTAATTTTTAAAACAATGCATTTTACATCAGCATTCACACATGAAATTAGCTAGAGCTCATACAATTAAGGAAATTTTTCTCATGGGGAAATCTTTTTTAGAAATAATCTATTCAAAGTTGTTAGTCTATACATTAATTATTATATTCATTGAGTAAACTCACAAAATAAGTAAAATAAAGGGTTTTTTTAAACTCTAATACTGAAACTTTGAATTTATGGACATATACAAAAGGCTAATCTATTGCTGTGACAATTATTCAATATCAAAGGGTAGTTGATTTTTTAACTTACTATAAATGCAAACATTCACTAGGTACATGCATGAAAAACACACATTCAACTTTAATATCTTAGTAAAATTTCAAATTTAGGTAAACTGATTAACATGGGATATACATTATAGAATTATGTTGTGTTTCTATAAGATGTTTGGGTTTGATTTCTAATATAAATACTTTACAGGCTTTATGGTTACAACAATCTACCCAATTTACTATTCTGCATTGAAGGATACAGGTTCATTTAGAAATTTATTTAGAAAAAGGAAAATTCTCTTTCACCTGAAGGGGAATTAAGAATTGATACATTGATTATTGTCAAATGCACAATCACCAAGATGGACTGAATTCATACTGGTGTTTCGAATTGTAAACACTGCACTTCTGCCTTTTACACTTTAAACTTACCGTGCTCTGGAACAAATTTACTAAAACCACAAAAGAATGTAATTCTCTGTTGACTGTTAGTGCACTTCTAAAAACATGAATCAGATAAGACAACAGATAATAAATATGTATTGCGCAAACTTAATATAAATACATTTAGAATTCTACTTTTGGCTCAGAAGTAATGAGCTGGTCCAGAATTAATCTGTCATCATTAACATCTAGAAATAGGTGAAATATAAAAACAACTATTTTCCCACATTAGGAAACAGGCAGCTCTGACTGTGATCCTTGTGAGAAAGGAAACACATGATGTAAGTAAGCTGTGCCATTGCTTAGGCTTTGGGCCAAGAATCAATTTTCAAGATGCATCAGACAGAGAAGGATCCCAAACAGGGCTTGGCAATCCCACTGAAGTAAGGAGATAGAAGAAGGAGTTTGAGGGGGCTGGAAAGTCTAGAATTTGTGAGGGAAATTTCAGAGGTTACACAGAGGAAGACATCCAGTAATTTCAATATTGGCCCAACTGAGTCTTTGGCTGAATATCAGTTTGTATATATATATAGGATAAAATCCTATCTATTACTTCTGACAAGAATTACTTCCGAGGTGAAAATATTACCAGGAAGCTCTAAGGATAACACTTCTCAAAGCTCACACCAGGTTAGCAATCATACAAATTCTCTCTTGCTGATTCAAATGTTTACATGAAATGCAAAGTGCCAATAACATATAAGATAACTGTGAAAAGGGAAAACAAAGCTGGTAACGAGATACAACACATGATATCTTGTATTAATTATTAAGGCAATAACTAAGACAGTGCTCTATTGATGCAATGACAGATAAATAAACTAATATGATATAAGAGGAAATCCAGAAACGGCTCATACTTTTTAATTTAATCAAATGTGAAACTAAATTATGGACAGTATGGCTTTTTAATAATAAGCTATTCTGGATCGCTGATATAATTATATGACCGCAAAATGAGTCTAATCCCTATCTTACATTATGCACCAAAACCATTCCCAGCATATTTATACATATAAATATGAAAAGGATAGCATTAAAGCTCCTAAAGGTTTCTTCTAGAATGTTAGTATATTTATATGAATGTGAAATAGGCAAAAACTTATTAAACAGAATACAAGTATACCTAGTACAAAAGGAGTAAAATGGATGATGTAAACTATATTAAAATGAAAAATGATTATTTATCAAAAGATACTCTTAAGAGGTCAACTAGATGCAATCAGGAAGAGGTTCTCACATGAACAGAAACCAGACTATCTAGTAGATTGGCATATTCCTAACAGATATTTTGAGAAAATGCATTGAGAGAGGACAGAGAGATGACACAGACACCAGGGCTGAAGTGGGAGGACGCTGCACAGGGTTGCTAAGTGCCTGGAGTTGTTCTTGGCACTAAATGGCTCCTAAGAAAACTGTATGTGAAATAAGTGCGGAACAGCCCTTTCTTGTCACAAGCCTCCAGAATCCTTGTCACAAGCCTTCAGGAAACCTCACTATCTCTATGGACCTTTCAATTGGCAGGGGGCGCTGCCTGGAAGGTTGACAGAGTCAGAGCTTGTGTCTGCCTACAGGATTTAGTATGACGATGGCTGTAGTGGAATACAGCCATGGTTTCCCATACCCCAAGACTCTCCATACTCCTCTAGGTGTCTCTGACTTTTGCCAAATGCTGGACCTGGAGACGGCAAGGCTGTCTATCCCAGAGGACTGAGGAAAGTCTGATCTGTGCACCTCCCTTTCTGCCAGCCCCTTCCAGGGTCCCTGCCCAGCTCTGCCTGCTCACAGAGCAGCCTTAGCTGCCCTGGCAGAGTGCCTTTGCCAACGGCCACCACCAAAGCGCTTTTGCTGGTGACCCCACTACTCCACCAGAGCACTATTGATGATGACCCCTGCTGGAGCTCTTTCACTTGTAGCACCCCTGCCACCCTCCTGGAGCACTGCTGCCCTACCAGAGTGCTGTTGCCAGTGGCCTAGAAGCATCTCAGTCTCCCCAGCACAGCTGGTACTCGACTTTGAGAGGCCAGAGGACAAAGCTAGGACCCAGTACTAACCTCTTAGGGTTAGAACATGCAGCCCAGGAGAGTCAAGATGAGTCTTGTCACTCTTAAAACATCTAGAAACAAAGCCAATAGACTAAATCCAACTTACACCACAGTCAAATTCTCAAAGACAATAAAGAAAATAAAAACAAAACCTCCAATCAAAGCACAAGAACTTCAAAGGTTATAGAAACATCAGCCCTCACAAATGAGAAAGAATCAGTGTAAGAATTCTGGCAAAACTAAGAGGCAGAATGCCTTCTTACCTCCACATGATTGCACTAGCTCTACAACAATGGTCTTAACCAGACTGAAATAGCTGAAATGATAGATATAGAATTCAGAATCTGGAGGGCAAGGAAACTCAATGAAATGCAGGAAAATGTTGAAACCCAATCCAAGGGAAACAGTAAAACAATTCCAAAGTTGGAAGATGACATAACAGAACAAAACTGATGTTCTACAATTGAAAAACTTACTCCAGGAATTTCATAATACAATTGGAAGCATTAACAACGAAATGGATCAACCTGAGGAAAGAATCTTAGAACTTAAAGACCACTTCTTCAAGTAAACACAGGCAGACAAAAATTAAAAATAATTTCAAGAAGGAACAAAACCTCCAAAAATATGACATTATGTAAAAACAAAACCTACAAGTCATTAGCATTCATGAAACAGAAAGTAAACAGCTTGGAAAACACATGTGAGGGCTTAGTCCAAAAATTTCCCCAATCTTGCTAGAGAGGTCAACATGCAAATTCAAGAAATTCAGAGAACCCCTGCAAGATACTATTAAAGATGACTATTCCCAAGATACATAATAATTAGATTCTTCAAGGTCAATATGAAAGAAAAAAATCTGAGGGCAGCTACAGGGAAGGGGTAGGTAACTCAAAAAGGGAACCCCAGCAGGCTAATAACAGACCTTTAAGCAGAAACCTTAGAAGTCAGAAGAAATTGAGAAGCCTATTTTCAGTATCATTAAACAAAAGTAATTTCAACCAAGTTTTTCTTTATCTTGCCAAAGTAAGCTTCATAAGCGAAGGAGAAAGAAAATCCTTCTTAGACAAGCAACCACTAAAGGAATTTGTTATCGCTGGACCTTACAAAAGGTCTATAGGTTGTGCTAAACATGGAAATAAAAGAACAGTACCTGTCAATGCAAAAACACACTTAAGTACACAGCCCACTGACACTAGAAAGCAACTGTACAATCAAGTCTACGTAACAATCAGATAACAATATGACAGGATCAAGTCCTTGCATATTAATATTGACCTTGAATGCAAATGGGCTAATCACCCCAGTTAAAAGGCACAGAATAGCAAGTTAGATTTAAAAACAAAGTAAGACTCAACTGTCTACTGTCTTCAAGAGACACACCTCATGCATTAACAACAACCATAGGCTCAAAATAAAGGAATGGAGAAAGATCTATCAGGCAAATGGAAAAAGAAAGAGAGCAGGGTTGCTATTTATATCAGAAAAAACAGACTTTAAACCAACAATAATCAAAGAGGTCATTACAAAATGATAAGTCAATTCAGCAAAAAGACTTAACTATTCCAAATATATTTGCACCCAACAAGTTCTTACAGACCTATAAAGAGACTTGGATAACTATATGATAATAACGACTTCAACACCCAATTGACAGCATTAGACAGATCACTGAGGCAGAAAAAGACATTCAGGACCTAAATCCAACACTTAAACAACTAGACCTAATTGACAGTCAAGGAAACTCCACTCAACAACAATGGAATATGCAGTGTTCTCATCTGCACACAGCACATACTCTAAGATTGACTACATGCTTGAACATAAAGCTAGTGTCAACAACTTCAAAAAAATAACACTATCCCAACCACACTCTTGGACCACAGCACAATAAAAATAGAAATCAACACCAAAAAGATCTCTCAAAACCATTCAGTTACATGGACATTAATCAGCCTGCCTCTGAATAATTTTTGGGTAAAGAAAACAATTAAGGCAGAAGTCAAAAAATTCTTTGAATCTAATGAAAACAAAGACACCAATGTACCAGAATTTGGGGGGCACAGTGAAAGCAGTGATAACAGAACGTTTATAGTGTGAAATGCTTACATCAAGAAGTCATAAAAATCTAAAATTAACAACCTAACATTGCACTTAGAGGAACAGAAATACAAGAGTGAACCAACCCCAAGTATAGTGGAAGAAAATAAACATCCAAAATCATAGGTGAACTGAAGAAAACTGAGACCACAAAAAGCCATGCAAAAGACCAACAAAATCAAAATTTGTTTTTTCAAAAGAATAAATGTCACTGATAGACTGCTATCCAGATTAACAATGAAAAAAGAGAGAAGATCCAAAGAAGTGCAATCAGAAATGAAAAAGGTGGCATTATAACCAACCCCAAAGATATCTAAAAATTTCTCAGAGACTGTCGCAAACACTTCTATGCACACAAACTAGAAAACCTAGAAAAAATGGATAAATTCCTGGAAATACACGATATTCTAATATTAAGCCAGAAAGAAATGAAAATTCTGAACAGATGACTAACAAGTTCCAACGTTGAATCAGTAACAAAACCTTTCCAATAAAAAAATGCCCTGGACCAGGCAGATTTACAGTCGAATCCTACCAGACTTACAAAGAAGAGCTAATACCAATCCTACTAAAATTATTCCAAAAAATTGAGGAGTAAGGATTCCTCCCTAACTCATTCTGTGAAGTCAGTGTCACTCTGATACTCAAACCTGGCAGAGAAGCAACTAGAAAAGAAAATAGCAGACCAATGTCCCTTATGAACATAGATGCAAAAATCCTCACAAACCAAATCCAGCAACACATCAAAAATATAATTCACCATGATCAAGTAAATGTTATTCCTGGGACGCAAGGCTGGTTTAACATATGCAAATCAGTAAATATGCTTTACTACATAAACAGAATTAAAAACAACAACCACATGATCATCTTAACAGATGCAGAAAAGTCTTTCTAATAAAATTCAACATTGCTTCATATTAACAACCCTCAACGAACTAGGCATAAAAAAACATACTGAGGCAAGTCTGATCTGTGCACCTCCCTTTCTGCCAGCCCCTTCCAGGGACCCTGCCCTGCTCTGCCTGCTCACAGTGCTCAAACTAATAAGAGCCATCTATGACAAACCCATAGCCCACATCATGCTGAATGGGCAAGAGCTAGAAGCATTCCCTTTGAGAACTGGAACAAGACAAAGATGCCCACTCTCACCATTCCTATTCAACATAGTACTGGAAGTCCTAGCCAGAGCAATCAGGCAAGAGAAAGAAAGAAAAACCATCCAAATAGGAAGAGAGAAAGTCAAACTATCTCTCTTCGCAAATGATATGATTCTATACCTAACCCCATAGTCACTGCCCAAAGGCTCCTAGAATTGATACACAACATCAGTGAAGTTCCAGATTGCAAATTCAATGTACAGAAATCTAGCATTTCCATACACCAATAACATCCAAGCAGAGAGCCAAATCAAGAATGCAATCCTATTTTAAAAATCACACAGACACACACAAAAATACCTAGAAATAAAGCTAACAAAGGAGGTGAAAAGACTTTACAATAAAAATTATAGGCTGGGCTCAGTGGCTCACACCTGTAATCCCAGTACTCTGGGATGCCAAGACAGGTGGTTCAATTGAGGTCAGGAGTTCGAGGCCAGCCTAGCCAACATGGTGAAACTCCATCTCTATTAAAATACAAAAATTAGCTGGGTGTGGTGGCAGGTACCTCTAGTTCCAGCTACTTGGGAGACTGAGGCAAGAGAATCTCTTGAACCCAGAAGGCAGAGGTTGCAGTGAGCCAAAATCACACCACTGCACACCAGCCTGGATGACAGTGATCCACCTGCCTTCGCGTCCCAAAGTACTGGGATTACAGGTGTGAGCCACTGAGCCCAGCCTGTAATTTTTATTGTAAAGTTTTTTCACCTCCTTTGTTAGTTGTATTTCTAGGTATTTTGTGTGTGTGTGATTTTTTAAATAGAATTGCATTCTTGATTTGTCTGTCTCAAAAAAAAAGTATGCAATAATGCTGAAAGAAATCAGAGATAACACAAACAAATGGAAAATTATTCTATGCTCATGGATAGGAGGAATCAATATGGTTAAAATGGCCATACTGCCCAAAGCAATGTACAGATTCAGTGCATTCCTATTAGATTAGTGAAATGTTATTCACAGAATTAGAACAAAACTGTTCTAAAGTCCACATGGAACCAAAAAAGAGCCTGAATCACCAAAGTAATCCTAAGCAAAAAGAATAAAGCCAGAAACATTACCCTACCTGATTTCAAGCTACACTACAAGGCTACAGTACCCAAAACAGCATGGTACTGTACAAAAACAGACATAGACCAATGGAACGGGATAGAGAATTCAGATATAAAGCCGCACACCTGCAACCATCTGATCTTCAACGAAGTTGACAATAACCAGCAATGGAGAAAGGACTCCCTATTCAATAAATGGTGCTGAGATAACTGGCTAGCTATATGCAAAAGGTTGAAACTGAACATCTTCCTTATACCATACACAAAAATTAGGCCAAGATAGGCTACAAATTTGAATGTAAAACCTGAAACTATAAAAATCCTTGAAGAAAACCTAGGAAATAACATTCTGGATATCAGTGTTGGCAAGAAATTTATGACCAAATCCCCAATAGCAATTACTACAAAACCAAAAATAGACATCTGGGACCAAAGTAACGAAAGAGCTTCTGCACAGCAAAATAAACTATCAAAATGGTAAACAAACAAGCTACAGAATGGGAGAAATTGTTCACAACCATGCATCCAACAAAGGTTTAATAATCTATAAACAACTTAAACAATTCAACATACAAAAAAACAATTTAAAAATGGGTAAAGTACCCGAATATACACTTCTCCAAAAAAGATAAACATGTGGCCAACAAATATATTTTTCAAATGCTCAACATCACTAATGATTAGAGAAATGCAAATGAAAATCACAATTACATACCATCTCACACCAGTCAGAATGGCTATTATTGAAAAGTCAAAAATAAGTACTGATGAAAATGTAAATTAGTTCAGGCACTGTGGAAAGCAGTGTGGAGACTTCTTGAAGAACTTCAAACAGAACAACCATTAGACCCAGCAATCCTACTACTGGGTATATACTCACAGAAAAAAATGAATCATTCTGCAAAAAAAAAAAAAAAAAAAAAAAAAAAAAGACACACGCACTCGTGTTTATCACAGCACTACTCACAATAACAAAAACAAAGAATCAACCTAAATGTCCATCAACAGTAGACTGAATAAAGAAAACGTGATACATATACACCAGGAAATACTACACAGCCATAAAAAGGAATGAAGTCATGTCTTTTGCAGCAATATGGATGGAGCTGGAAGTGATTATCCTAAGTGAATTAACTCAGGGACAGAAATCCAAATACCTGTTCTTACTTACAAGCAGAAGCTAAACTTTAGGTAAACATGAACATAAAACTGGCAACCATAAAACACTAGGGACTACCAGAGGGATGAAGGTGGGATGGGGATGTAGGTTGAAAAACTATCACGTATTGTGGGTATTATGCTCACTACTGGATGATGGGATCGTCTGTACACCGAACCTCAGCAACATGAAATTTACCTATGTAACAAACCTGCAAGTGACCCTCTGAACCTAAAATAAAAGTAAAAAAACAAACCAAACAAAAAAACCCTTGGTAATGATAGTAAGCAACAACAAAAACAAAGAAAAGCTAAGATTTGTGCATAAATAAGAACAAAGGCTCCTGATATTAGCCTCCATTCATGGTCTCCAATGTAGTAACTGATATAAATATTCCTTTGCTCAGAATTTTAAAAATTACACTGTTGATTTTTGGAGTTGACCATTGTTTTTCCTTCACATACATCTCATTTAAAATTTACTCAGCACCTATTCTTCATACGACTATAGTAATTTAATACAACAACAACGACAAAAAGACACTCATAAAAGAGTGATAAGGCACTCTTAATACTTCCTACCACAGAAGTTATCTTCTGTGAGAAGATATCTGCAATACATTTATTCACGAAAGAACATGCACCCAGAATATACATATGAATCCTACCATTAATTTAGAAAGAGGATAGTAATAAATAAATAATAAATGTGAATAATATTAAACAGACACTTCATGAAAAAGAATATTAAATGACCAATAAGTTATTGACCTTATTTGTCATGACAATAATGAAAGTTAATATTGTGTAAGAACTAAATGAAAAAAACCCAGGATTGTTAAATAGAAAAAAGACAAAAACATCAAACATTCTCTAGAATGTGGAGCAACTGGAACCCTCATGCTCTGATAGAGGAGTGTAATACTTTAGCTGCTTTGCATAAAGGTTTGGGAACATCTACTAAAGTGAATATTTATTTTCTTAATTACTCACCAATTCCACTTCTGTGTTAGGGTCCCCCCTAAATTAGTACATATGTTTGCTATGTTCCTGGCAACACATTATAATAACAAAAAAGTAGAAATAACTCAAATACCCATGAACCATAGCTTTATCCGTAAGTATGATACAATCAAACAATAAAATGTTAAGTTAGAGTCTTGGTTCTGATACTTAACAATCCTTTGAATTTGGGCAACTTATTTAAATTCTCTAGATTTTAATACTATGTCTGTAAAATGGCTACCATATCTGTTTGGCTGGACTGAGATTTATTTAGAAATGTGTGCATGTAAGACACCTGAAAAATAGCCGCAGAATAACCATTTCCCCGCTCCCAACACAACAAGTAATATTTACATGTATAATTCCATTTATTAGACCAAATTTATCTTTTTACTTTGGTTTCCTTCTAGTTAATCTAGTACAAGAAATTGCAGTTTGTATTTTAAATTTGAATATTTACAATCTTCTATTAATTTGCACATGATTTTTTTATGTTTACTTTCATTCTGTTTCATTCTGTTTCTGTCTTGATAGACCATCCATACTTTTGAAACCGCCTGCTCAATTTTTTCTGTAAAGTTTTCCTATCACTTGACACTCTTTCTTCTGTTCAGATATAACAGTGAATTGCAACTGCAGCACCTACTTCCTTATTCTTGAACATTTTATTAATAACTTTGATGCTGGTGAGTAGGAGGGAAAGATGTTCGATTAATATTTCATAAAATTGAAATCTATTCTTTTCTTCAAAATGTACATGATAAAAGAAATATGAAGGGAGAAGATTCCCCACATTAACCCTCCCACTCCTCCTTCTTAAGTGTTGCTCATGTTAATTTGTTAATAATAGCAATGTCTGGAGAAACCTATTAGCACTTTAACAGCTTAATGGAGGAGTCTCACTAGAGAAAATGGAATATAAAGATGGAACTAACATCTGGCCACAAAATCCTACAATTCATGGATAAAAATTTTAATAAATATTTGAAAAGACCGTAGGATTACCAGAAGTAGCCAGATATTGGATCTCCCATAGCATTTTTTCTCATTACTTTTTGTACCTAGGGAGTGTACCACTGTGTTGGCCATTGGTATTCCACAATCTTCTCTTTATAAATAATTTTTAAATTTGTTCTCAGTGTTTGCTATAACAACAAAAATGCTGAAGTGAATAGCCTTGTCATTTGATACATTTTGCCAGAAAAATTTTGAGTGAAATTATTTAATGAGTCACCAAAAAGTATAATGTTAACTGTAGGTTTTTCAAATATGGCATGTATTAAGTGGAGAAAGTTCCCTTCTGTTCCAAATTTTTGAGAGGTTTTATCAAGGGTAGGTGTTGAATTTCATCAAGTGCTTTTTTTATGCTTCCAATGAGAGAAATAGCTCTAAAAGAATATTATCGAAATTTTAATATGAGCTGAAAACTAGATACAGAACTGATTTAAAAAGTTGATAATCGAATTGCAGTTATATAAAAATGTTTTTGTTCTGATAAAATACACACTGAAGGGCACAAGGTATGTAAATCTGAAATTGCATTCAGTAGTCTTTATTTTTTCAGGAATAGTAGTATTGTGATCTTGAAATGACTATTGTAAGAGAAAAATACATAATTTACTAATACTGGGAGAAATAAAGATTTATCAGACAAGAGAAAATAGATAAAAATACAAAAGCAAAGAATTAATAAGCTTAAAAATGAATTGGAAGAACTGGTATGAGCTCATGAAGTTTTTGCTATTAAAACGTGTACTAAAAAGAGATAGAAGAAATGACAATGCAACAAACACTCCTGGCACTTAGATAATGGTCTCTAAATAACATTTTCCTATAAAAGGGATGAGAGATATTTGAAGGAATCTCTAATTTCTTGTCTAAGGCAAATAAAAGATGATCCTGAACATCATAGTTTTTCAAAGCAAGGAAACAATGAATTATCAATGGAATAATGTCGAAGAACAAACAGAGCAAAATATAGAAACGCTGACTACAAGTGACTGAAGTTAAGACAACGTGACCATTAAAAATGGTCACTGTTGCAGGTTGTTAGGGCAAGAAGTCATTATTCAGAAAACTTATAAAGAGAAAGACTTGAGTATTTAATCTGTCTTTCTGATACAAGCTATTTTTAGTATAATCAGCTTTTATATAAGGATGTTTTTCTTATAGAAAAATTATACCTGGCCGGGCGCGGTGGCTCACGCCTGTAATCCCAGCACTTTGGGAGGCTGAGGTGGGAGGATCACGAGGTCAGGAGATCGAGACCATCATGGTCAACACGGTGAAACCCCGTCTCTACTAAAAATACAAAAAATTAGCCAGGTGCGGTGGTGGGCGCCTGTAGTCCCAGCTACTCAGGAGGCTGAGGCAGGAGAATGGCGTGAACCCGGGAGGCGGAGCTTGCAGTGAGCCGAGATTGCGCCACTGCACTCCAGCCTGGGCGACAGAGCGAGACTCCGTCTCAGAAAAAAAAAAAAAAAGAAAAAAAGAAAAATTATACCTAATAAACATAGAAGTATTGATAGGATTAGGAAATCATTTTTGTCACCTCTAATGACAATCTGGCTCTGGGCAGCAATTTCATTGGATATAAAAACCACCAACTAAAGTTTGATGAGCAACTTTTAAAAGAACAGATCAAACTGATACCACCTGAACTCAATAATCTCAAAAAGTGGATCAACCAAATACTATGAGCTGGATGATCAGATGCAATGGGAAATGTTTCAGAATCAGTTTTGCCTAAACATTTGAAACAGATTTTTAAACGTATCATAAGGAAGTGATCAAGTCTATCAGAAAAATAATTTGGTTTTTCTAAAAAAAAAAACAAATATAAAAAAGAGAGTTGAAACATAAAATAAAAGAAACATAAGGGATTTTAACAACTAGATGCACCGGTTTGGATCCTGATTTGAGCAAACCAGCTATAAATAGACATTCAAAGCAGTCAGATGACATTAAATAGGGACTAGGCACTCCATATTTTGTTAATTTTGTTAGGAAGTGATGTCACAATAGAGATTATAGATGTTTCTTAGAAACATATAGTGTATAATGAAGTTCTAGAGGAGAAGGGACAGGAATTGATGTAATATGTTTTAAAATATTCACACCAAATGAGGTAGGGACACAGATCAAAATCGGCAACAAGTTGACGACTGCTCTCGCTAGCAGCTGGTAAAGGGGAGTTTAATCCATCACTTTTACTACTTTGTCATGTTCTCCAACAAAAAAAAAAAAAATAAGGAAAACCTACAATTTAGGAAGAGCACTGTGAAGGAAAGGAAAATGACCTAGGCTGGGAAGGAGAGAGCTGGAGTTGAGCTTTGAATGGAGAGGAAACACTAGGAGGGTTTAAGCTAAATGGGGATGGCTGGAATGTTCCAAAAACCAGGACCAGAACACATACAGATCCTGGGGAGGTGGAAGCATGGCTCTATGAAATAATTAAGAGATCTGAATGCTCAACTAGCCTTTATGTGTTAATATTTCACTGGAGGAGTCGACCTAGTGGGTACAATAGTATCTCCAGCTGTAAGCAGTTAGCGCTACTAGATAATTACTTTAGGATGCAGAGCTACAGGTGAGATATGTTAAGTCTCTAGGGGTCATGTGAAACCCGTAACTGCACCCTATGTAATTCCAGCACTCCGGCCTCTCTCCATGCGCTCTCCGAGGAATCTTGCTGTGATCAGTTTTAAGTGCCTCCTGTACTGAATGTTCTCCAACCTCCATCTCCAGCTCCAATGTCTTGAACTCTAGCTCCATATTCCTAAAAGGATGAGAAAACCTGGAGGCCCCTAAGCACTTCATGCTGAATTGGTTTGCACCCAAAACGTCATAGTCCTGTAGAACTTCACAAGAACTATGTGAGCATAGTTCTTGTTTCTTTGAATGACACATCACTCCAGCTACTTAAATCAGGGCCCAGAAGAGTCTTAAATGCCTTCTTTACCCTTTTACTCCACATCCATACAGTTTACCTGCTTTCAGGTATGTTGATTCTACTCACTAAATTTATCTGGAAATGTGGCACCCCCTTACCATGCCCCACGGGCCTCATCACCTTTGAATATGTGTGTGTCTGTGTGTGTGTGTGTGTGTGTGTGTGTGTGTGTAGATTGTTACTGCAATGCCTACTGTATCCTTCTTTTAGTTTCTGCAACAAAGTGATTTTTTTCCAAAACACATATCTCATGTGTCAATCGTCTGAATTAAACCTTTCCTAGCTACACAACTCCTGAGCTGCAATAAACAATGAAAACCCCTGAGAACATCAGGCAAGGCCCCTCACGTGAGGATTTTGTCTACTGCCTTCATCTTCTCTGTTCTGCACTCCTCCTTATGCACCCCACAATCTGACAATTTGTTTTACGACTCACAGTTCCCTAAGTGCCCCATGAATTTCTGCTGTTCCCTGTGGAAATCTGGTGAATATCTCCTCCTCTTTAAGGGATTGGGCACTAGTCCCTGGGGCAGGCAAGCATCTGATATGTATTGCACCAAAGGTAACCTTGAAAATATTATCCACCTGTGCCATCTGAGCTCTTTGTATTTCCCTGGCTCATAACAGCTAGCATCCTGCAGGGGTGGCTATTTCTATGAATGGCTAAGCAAGGCAGCTCCAGTTAACACTGGCCCCTGGTAGACAGCCGTGGCCGGTGGGCCATGTGAACCCCAGGCATTTGTCTATTGCCAGGAGCACATTCTTCCCTACTGGGACCCCTGTCCTCTCTACCAGGCAAGGGTTGAAATGCAGGGCCTAGGGCTAGCATGCTGGGACTTCCATAGATGTTCCCCAGAAGTTCCCTATGGCCTAGGGAGATGGGAAAAAAGAAAGAATGTGGGTGAGGGGCACTCTCTGGGCTGTTCTCTGTGGAGTTAACTGGAACCAGCAGTGACTAGGGATGCAATATGACCAATGTTCCACAATCAGAATACTCAGGTGCTCCAGGAAGAAAACATAAGGTGTGGAGAAAGAGGCAAAAAGCTGGGGCATTGTTGGAGAATATTCTAGAAGAAGATTGGCAGGAAGTCCTTCCTCAACAGGTTGAGGTAGAAACGTAGAAGAAGGTGTCCGTAAACCCTCTCTGCAGTCAGAAGTGAATTGAAGTGTGAGGTTCTTGGTAGCCTTAGAGAT